>NC_061105.1:44240196-44255196 GCF_015104395.2 Macrobrachium nipponense | reverse complement strand
CTCTTCTCTCTCTCTCTCTCTCTCTCTCTCTCTCTCTCTCTCTCTTCCCCACTGGGGTAACCCTATAATAAAGGTTAACAGGTGAAATGATTACTACGTGATGGATTATTATTCCACGTGAATTCCAATTCAAATCGGAAAAAATATGAAGTGATAAAATTATGTAGATGATAACATAAATATGAAGCTGTCAAAAAATATATATCGCTACCCAAATGAAATATTTTAATTTACAAATCACGTTTAATAGCCATCATTAATTTGTGTTGTTGAGTTTCATTATTATTTCTTTCTGGTTTTTCATAGTTTTTAAAACTTCATATTTTTAAAATGATGATAAAGATATGGATTGTGATGAAAATGATAGTGATGGTTTGGACAACATTGTTCTATTATAAAATTTACGAATGAAAATAACAAGCCTCTAGTTTTCCTATTTTTATTCTATTTCAAGAAACATTCGAGATTGACGAACCTTGAATTAGTCCTATAAGACTCAGTCTCTTGACAGCAAAGGTATAAAAACACTGGACGCAAAAGGAAGTATACTCCTTACGATTCCAGCTGAGACTCCTATTATACTATAGAGCGATAATACTTTGCGGTATATCACGTTCTCGCTAAAATAAAATCCATCTAATTTCGCGAGTTGGTTTGTCCGTTGCTCTTTTAATAATTATCTTGTTAAATTACTTTGTCCATTTTCTTCCAAAAATTTTTTCAATGAATGTCTAGAAATTTTCTATAAATCGTGTCCAGAAAAACATATCAACCATTGAGAGAGAGAGAGAGAGAGAGAGAGAGACGATGAGAGAGAGAGAGAGAGGAGTGCTGCTGTAATTAGAATTTCCAATTCAGTTTCTTCCCCTGAGCGTCCCAACACATTTATTATAGAATTATGAATCAACTGTGGAAGCCTCGATTATTTATTTGTATCAATTTGTTTTAAACATTTCCGGATTAGTTCTAATTGTTTTTCATCAACCCCACCTCCCTTTCTTTCTATAACGATACAGCAGTTTATATCTTTCAAATACTTGATTTTTTTATAAGTTTAAAAAAGCAAGCGATGTGTTAATAATAAATAGATCCTTGGATTAAAAGAACATTTTTCGTCTTTTGCTTGAATTCTGATAAAGCAGAATAATATAAAGCATTGTATACGCAAGAAGAATAAAATTCCCTGAAAGCTATAAAAATCACAGGCGCTTTCGACTGCCTCTCAGGTCAAGAGGTCAAGTAATAGCCATCGCCTTCATGCATGTATACTTCTGTATTTACTTTCCACTGTTTGCGTACGATGAAGATAATGAAGATAATGACCACCAAAATGAAGGAAAACTTGTTATTGTAATCATTCCCCGAAGGAAACTGTACTTAGACAGCTCTGATTTTAGAGAAATGTGTGACTGAACATTTGACGACTATCGTCCAAACAGAAACAGGAACTTCCTACGGAAGAGGAGCGATAAAAAAAAGAAAAAGGACACTAAGCAGTAGTAACTGATAATGGTGATGAAATAAGATGTCAACAGATAATGTACAAGTCAGAAAAAATTATCGGATCTCTCGTGCATCTCAATGCGTTTATTTCAGTCAATGACAGAATAATAAAATTCTCTCTGCAGGGGAACTGGATTACGATTGTTAACGGAACGCAAATAGACGTCTGGCAATATTTTGTAATAGGAATTTAGGAAATCATTCATGTACAATACACATCGTTGAAAAAATCTCTCTCTCTCTCTCTCTCTCTCTCTCTCTCTCTCTCTCTCTCAGATATGCACCTCAATATTTGGAAGTGACAGGCGAAGAAAATATACTGAAATGTCCTGTTGGTTTGTAAGGTTAAAGAAACTGTGCCAGATAAGCTGTTAAAGCGAGCTCAAAACGGGAAACTTGTTTCTGGCAAAATTGGGTAAATCTTTGAAAAAGGAACGAAAAAAGGCTAAATTGAGTAAATCTCTGAAAAAGGAACCATTAAAATGGAAATATTGAGTAAATCCTTGAAAGAGGAACGAAAAAAAAAAAAGTTAAATTTCTCGCAAAAGAAAAATACGAAATACATACATACCAGTGGCTCCAGAGCTATTGCCCCAAAATATTTTTTCCTTTGCTTCTTTTCACAGTAATGATACGATCAAATATGGTCCTGTTTACCATCGCCCTTATCGTCATTGTAATGGCCCACTTTACTCCTCAATCTATCACCAGGCCGTTTGTTTTCATTGGACATGACAATGACATTACTGCTGATGGACAACCTAGACCCCACACCCCTTCCCCCACCCCCATCATTTCCTTCCCCCCTACCCTCCACATGGTATCTGAATTCCGTGCAGTCTCAGCAAGGTACAATTTCACTTCAGGTAGTACGGGAAATTGTCGTTGGAATTCACTAGATAATAATAATAATATATAATAATAATAATAATAATAATAATAACTAATAATAATAATAATAATAGCGTTATTATCACCATCATCATCTTTACGCCTATTACTTCAATGAACACCATTCTGCAACTAATAACTTCAGTCTTAAAAATATGTATATATTCATTCCTTTATCTATTGAGCTAACAATCCATTCCATGCATAATTCGCACTAAATATGTATCGATCTCTAAGGTCTCCAGCTGCATTTCCTATCGGCTTATTTATTCCGCCGTAATTTCATTTGATTACTAATATTCAAATATCTATTGTTTTTCAAATTTATATATATATATATATATATATATATATATATATATATATATATATATACCATACTATATATATATATATATATATATATATATATATATACGTATATATAGATATATATATATAATATATATATATATAGATATATATTATATATATATAGATATTATTATTTTTTAACCGTAATATCTTTCCAATGCGGCTTCCACCTTTAAAACGAAACGGAAGGAAGTGATTCTTCAAATTGCAACTGATACATCAGTTAATGAATCCGCCTTCTCGTCTTTTCCTCGGATGCGAAATGATCAGGGAAACATCGACATTGTGATGGGGATTAGGGGTTTCAGTGGGAGATTAGGTCATTTCCTCATTATCTCTAATCAGAGTTTTGATCACAATCCCCCAACTTCTCTCTATCTCTCTCTCTCTCTTTTTCACAAAAATGCCAATATTTGAACTGCTATATATTCACTTCTCTCTCTCTCTCTCTCTCTCTCTCTCTCTCTCTCTCTCTCTATCTCTCTCTATCTTCACAAAATGCCAATATTGTGATATAGTGTTTGTTTATTTCTCAATCTCTCTCTCTCTCTATCTCTTCACAAAATACCAATAGTTAAACTAGTAGAAATTCACTTCACTCTCTTCTCTCTCTCATTCTCTCTCTCTCTCTCTCTCTCTCTCTCACTCTCTCTCTCCTCTCTCTCACATGCCAATTAGTTTCAACTGGTATAAGGTTCACTTCATCTCTCTCTCTCTCTCTCTCTTCACAAAATGCCAATAGTTTGAACTGGTATATTTTCACTCATCTTTCTCTCTCTCTCTCTCTGTGAAAATAACAATGAAACTGAAACTGAAATTGCAATCTGAATCCAAAAGGTGATTTGTCTGTCTGTCTCAAGACCCGCACGAAATACTCCCATCGTCTTTGCTGCAGTTGTATTCCTCTTAATTGAAAAATAATAGACTCGTTGTGGAAAATAAAACGTCCATTTCACGTCGCTTAAACGTCCCAGATTGTCATATTTTTAATTCGTTTTTATAGCGATTCATTCAACGCAACGGAAGAGAAACGAAAAGCAAAATGAAGCGACAATGACTGATGTAAAATTCATTATACCATTTGTAGTAGCAGGCGAAAGGATTATGCTATGCAACGGCGTCACGCACGTCTGACGATCTCACATGAATTAGTGCGTGTTTAATAACAATTGAATTCACCCAAATAATTAATAATAATAATAAAAAAAAACATCAAGAAGAACGTGACCTCGGTCTTCATCTGTCTGATGAGTTCGTAACGTATACAACTGACCTGAATGACAGGGTGAGATCATTGTCATATTTCAACACGAATTTAAATTGTTTTTGTTTTGCTGATTTTCTCTTTGATAAATAATTACGGATTTCTCAACACATCAGCCTTTCTATTTTGTAACGCATCTGCTCTGTACTTTCGTTTTATTTATAGTACATCACTTTTGTAGTAAAACACATCTATTTTAACCCTTCATTAAAACACATCTATTAAACCTACGAAGTAAGTTTATTGACTTACCTTTTCTGTCTCTTGGCCGCGTACGGAAGTGGCTTTCCTAATACCACGTCTATGACTGTTTTGTTAAGCGTCTGGAGGAAACCTCTGGCATTTTTCTCTGAAATAGAAAAACACCGAATAAAGAAGGCATGTATGACGTAAAAAACGTGTATATAAAAAACCAAATAATGTTTTAAATAATAAAAGCATATGATGAATTACTGCTTTTTAAAAGAGGTCACTCCACCTTCTAAATGAGATTCATATGCGGGGACTGTGTTGTGGTTGAAAGAAGTAAACATCTCACCAAACCCAATGGCTGTCAGTCCTCACAGGCCGATCGATTGGGTTGTTTTTCAAGAACATGATTGGACAAATGTGTTTTACTAGTAAATCAAGAACTGATATGATACCTCCTTATTTATAAATTTTCCTTGAAAGCTACATAATCCGTGTATCCCGTAAAGGGGTAGTGCCGTTCAGTCAGTGCACCTTATCGGTGGGCAATGTAGGCATTACTTAAGGTTCTTTGCAGCATCCATTCGTACCCTAACTCCAACTACTTTCATTCCTTTTACTGTACCTCAATTCAATTATTTCTCTTTTTTCTATCTTACTGTCCACCCTCATCCCTAACAATTGTTTCAGATGCAACGGCGTGGTTGTCCTCCTCTTACCACCTTTCAAAACCGTTTACTGTCAATTTCCGTTTCAGTGCTGAATGGCCTTAGTTACCCAGTGCTTGGCATTATGCCACCCCCACCCCCCACCCCCCAAAAAAAAATCACATAAGCGTGTTTAACGGGAACTTGACACAGAATGGACCATACGGTATTTTTGGAAACGAGTTGGAGCTGTTCTACTGTAGAAGAATGGTTATGAAAATGTTGATAAACTATTAATATAGAAAAGTAACTAGAAAATGAGATCATACTAGATAGAAAGTCTGCAAACAGGAAATGACACAGACACAGATAGGGTAAGTGTAAGCCACAATCACTGACTTCCTTTGTCCTCTTAATTATTTCAGTTTAGTCTAAATGTTATGATTCTGTAAAAGAACAATGTTTTATCATATTAGTAACACCAATTAAAGTGACTAGAGCTCTGGATAGAACTATTAAGAGGAAATGCACAAAGCAAAGGAGAAATGGGATGGATAAGATTTGCAAAGAATGATGAAATATGTCTAAACTGGCAAACCGCGACCTGCGCATTTGTCATAGTATATGTGAGGAAATACAGAAGGGAGAGCTTGGACAGACAAGTGACGATCGTGTGCACGTAAGGTGTCATTGTTATGCGATGATTTTCAGAAGTGGCGAGCGGCATCAACGCAGAGACAAGCGCAGCAAAGCCACTTCTGGCACCAGTGCTGGCTGTTACGGGCCATCAACTGGTCTTACAGAAACAAGATCCCAAAAGAACAGGGGATCACATTTTCAAAAGTAAGAGACCAAGTTTTCATTAATAAAAAACTTTATGACTGTTTGAAAATAACCTCTATATTAACTAATAAACTAATGAATGTTATAATAAGCTTTTTATTAAACAATGTTTGACATTAAATTCATGAAGACTATAACAAAATTAACAGAGGGTTTACCGTCAATCCATATAATCATGGTTAAGCCTGCCAATTTTCCTACTACTAGTACAAAATATACGTAGTATCATGAGGCCTAGATCCAGGCCGGCCTGCTGTAGTTTTAAGTGTTAATGAAGTGTTATACTGTATTTATCAATAAGTTCTCAAACCTGGTATGGAGAAGACTCTGTTGAATTTGATCTGCCTGACCACTCAAAAAGGTAGTTTCTTCAATTTTACCATTATCATTGTTACCCAAAAGGAATACTTCAAATTCATACTACATTAACGTTTTAGAAGTAAATTTTACCAAACTAGCTAGTCTACCAGGGTTGATCATCAAATAACCAAGGGTAGCTACCAAAGCCTAACCTTAGCTTAGCGAATGTAGCCTAACTTAGCATAACCTTCGGGAATGCTAATTTTTCTATCTGTCCCTTCCACAGACTATGAAATACAGCTCAACTCTGGGCTACCTATGAAAGTTCTAGGTTATTCTTAGAGGCTAAAGACTACAATGTAAATAAGTCTGTTAGTTACTACAGGTCAGCATGACTGTGACATGTTACATAGCTTTATATATGGTTACTATATGTGTGCAAACTGCAGAATATAGTAATTATTAGTAAATGAATGTTGCATGTTATTTCTCTAACAATATCCAAGTGCCTTTATATTAGATTCCGTATTAAATTGTGTTTTATTTTTCGATAAAATCTCTTAATGGAAAACCCCTCAATTCATAAACCGAAGCCTTTTCAGAATTTACTTGATTATTATTCTTTTTCTTTATTAGAACAGCTACTTTTATGTATAGTATTGTTTAGTGTTTTGCTCAAGAAATAACCATATTCCTCTTTATCAAAAAAAGTATTCTTGAAATTGATAAAAACTGGATTTTCAATACTTATCTTTTTCTATACAGCCGTAACTGAAATTGAAACTTATGTTTCTGTATTGAATGTTGTACTGGAAATTTGGAAAATAATAAACGTAAAAAATCGCTGCTTTAATGACTAAAAAACAGGTACTGGTAAATTTATTGCGGATCTACAATACTTATGGCTGAACTGTCGAAGAAATATACACCCAAACTGAATATTTTTATTTCTGCCAATACAGTACATATATTGTATATAGTAAATGGGGCATAAATCATTTTTGACAGTCTTCCACTTTCTAAAGAGTACAAGGACTTCCCATTAGGTTTGGATGAGTTGCGTCACTGTTTACATAATCTTAGCATAGCGAGGGAGCCAGGCAGTGCAAGTTTACTAATGGTTTGGCTACAATAGTAGGTTCTCTAATCTCTCCACTCCATATGTATGGAGAAGTGTGCGTGTGGAAGGCTCCATATTGTGATTTATTACGATAGCAAAACCCTATAAATCGAAATGCATATCTGAATCTTACCGGTCCAACCTATCATATGCATTAAGTGTCTACAAGTAACTGAAAATAGTTTAGACGAAATCCAAGACCTAGCGCAGGATTTTAGACCCTCGCTGAGTGGAAAGGTTAAAGGCGGTATAATAGAAGGAACTAATGTAGGAACCAGTGTTGTCATTGAATACCTAAAATAAATATGCCATGGTTCGTGCACCTTGCCAATGCAATGTATGACGACTGTGAAACTTACGAATTGAGTTCAAAAACACATACGTACACACTCACGTACGGGTATGCGTAGTACATATCAATTTCTGGGTTCCATCATATTCTGAAATTTTCCTTAATTGTTCTTCCGATTTTTTCTTTAATTCCTTCGGTGTCCTTACTGTACAAGGAATGAACATCACTTCTTTCAGAGTTAAAATTCTCCCTCTCAAATCTTTTTGTATTGGGACTTCTGTAAGATACAGAGGTGGCAGACGTATGGAATTTCGAATTCCTGTAATAACAGAAGTTTAAGAGCCCTTTCCCCAATGAAATACAAAGATATTTATACTAGACTACTTTACAATAATATATACTGGAATTTCCCTAAATAGTAGAAATTGTTGTTTTAGACGTTCTGTAGTCCAGACCAAAGTGAACATCAGTCAACAACGGTTGTTAATTAGGTGATGTGGCGGCATCAGACATGATTCATAGCTCTAGTCAAAATAATAAACAACAAGAATTGTCAAAGTGAAGCTATAGAGATGAATTGCACTCACCATCGTCTGCATCCTGCTTAGGTATGTTTATACATTGGCTTAGACCGACTCCTCAGACCGTTTGCAAAGTCGTTTGTGTCAGCGTGGCTTAAGCCGTTTATGGTCAAAACACTAGACTGTATCCTTTGCTAACTGTTTTTTTTTTTTTCTCGTCCACGGGTTTTTGAAATAACGAACAAAATATTGGGCGGATTAATTTTGAGAAACGGAAACAGTCTAAACAAGCCAACATTACACAGGCTCTGCTTTCCTTTCCACTACAGAAGGTTAGTCTGAAACACTGGGTACCAAATATCTTTATTGTAATAAGGGTAAGCTGAAAATTAATATATTAAGTTATGGAAAAATTATGAATTGTAAATTACATAAAAAAAAATCCCCAAACCTTCTGAAATCCATCTAAAGTTTTGTTATAGTAAATGAACTTAAGTAAAACAATAGACCTACACTTGCCAGTTTGCTTACCGAGACTTTCGGTACCAAGAGAGCAGCAACTCACTAGTGGGACCTAAAATACTTGAACATTGCTTCTATAATTCCAAAATTTTCTGTGAAAACAAAAAAAAAGGTTATTATCCCTAAGAAGTTTCGTAGCAGTGGATTCAAAATGTCCATGAAAAGTTTCATATATTTAGCGTCACCAGAACATTGCTTGACATTTCATATTTAAAGTCCTTTTTCCTTTTAGTTTACTTTATTTTATACAGTTTTAAAAATAAATTCTTTCATATCTTGTCGTCATCTTGTCCCCTCACCCCCTTTTTTTTTTACTTTTGTTCTCTCTCTCTCTCTCTCTCTCTCTCTCTCTCTCTCTCTCTCTCTTTATTTATGTGTCTCAAATACTCATACTCCCCCCCCCCCCAACTTCCTTCCTTCCCCTTTATAGCTACTAATGACTAAATTATCATTACCTGCCTTCCTGTCTGGCAGTCTGTTTTCCGTATTTTTCCCAACATTTTGCCGATATTAATTAAGTAAACTTAAAACCAGAAACAAAATTACCATTACACGATGCTTGTCAGTTTCAGCTACTTCCCAATTTGCGAGGGTAAAATGATGTGGAGTTTCTTTTTGTCATGATTAATTTTACATGTTCAGCTAAACATTAATTATATGCTGAAAGGTATAAACACGGTGGAAACAATATCAAACACATATATTAAAAAACTAATTCACTAATACACTACGATTATCATTACGATGATAGAAACATATCATTACTATGATAGAAAAACATTATCATTACTAGATAGAAACATTATCATTTACTATGATAGAAACATTACCATTACTATGATAGAAACATCACCATTACTATGATAGAAACATAACTGCACAACCAAATTCTTTGATTGTGCAATTGATGATTAAAGCTTTATGATACTTCAAAGTAAAAACTTTATATCTTCTAATAGACGACAAATCTCAATGTTGCTTTTTACTTTCGGTTAGTACAAAAACACAGAACATTGTACAAAAAAAAAAAAACGTTGATATGACTTATAGGCAGAAAAAATGACTCTTTCATCCAGTGTCATTCACCAATATGTAAACTGGGTCTCATCTCAGGGGAGATCTAAAGGGACATTTCCCCCTTAATGGGTAGTGCCGTCAGTGCAACCCTCATGTGGTGTACTGTAGGCATTACTCAACATTCTTTGCAGCATGCCTTCGGTTCCCTAGCTGCCACCCCTTTCATTTCTTTTACTGTTACATCCCTTTCATACTCTCTTTCTTCCGTCTTACTTTCCCACGCTCTCCTACAATTGATTCGTAGTGCAACTGCTTTGAGTTTTTTCCTCCTGTTGCACCTTTCAAAACACTTTTGCTCTCAAATTTCGTTTCAGCGCTGAATTACCTCATAGGTCTCAGTGCTTGGCCTTTGGCCTAAATAGTACTATATTCAGTTGAGTAAAGGGCCATTTCTGAGGTCATTATACACACCTTCAGAATAAGAGGCTCTAAAATCAGGATGTTGATTCGCAGCAAAAAATTCAGAATTCATGAATGTAGGTTTTCTTTGGTGGTTAATGAGACGATGGGCCTCGGCCTCCCTTTCATACCCAATACCTCAGTGATGTCGGGGACCCTTTCTGTCAGATGGTCTTTCCTCTTTCATTAAGGGGCATTTGCTCCACTTTTCCTCTTGGAGTGAGAGGGCGTTTAGGCGAGAGAACAAAGGATCTAGAGAGAAAGAGAGAGAGAGAGAGAGAGAGAGATCTAAATGTCTCTGCACAGAGATTGAAGGCACTAACACAAATTCATCGTTGTCTGCTCTAGATGGTTCTGAGTTTATTTTCCAATAAGGTATCATCCTGTGCAGATCATTATCAGAAGATAAGCGTTACCCTTCCAACAAATGGCCTCTATAGTTTAAAAACATGGCCTTATAACTGCCATCGCTTTCATAGGCCTAGCTTCAAGGTCACACGAATATTAATAATACAAGTCATTTTTAGACTCATCAACATAATGGTGATGGAAACGTAATCGGACCTCCTAGGGATGGACTTTAGGCCTAGTCAGAGGAAGAGGTCTACTGGGAATCAAATTGAATGGCATTAGACAGACCTGTGTCAATAAAACACAGTTAGCATCAATATCTGATATTTTCTTTAATGGCTTCAATGAGAGAATTGGGACCTAGACGGACCTTTATAAAAAAATTACGTTTTGGAAAGTATATCCGTTCACCCATAGATTCTCTCCATTGAGAAAGATGGCTCCAGTGAATGTTTACCTTATTTTTCCTCAACCAAAGTTTGAGGTGGGGCTGTTGGCAACAAAAACTCCTTTACTAGATAAATAGAACAATCACTTGAAACTATTTTGTTTTCGTAAGAAAATTTCATCAGAATATTCTAAAAGCATGAAGAAACAACGACTTAAAACTACTATGTTTCTATGAATAAGAATGTTTTTAACAGCCTATTATGCAAGCAGTACGAAAAAGGGCTCATTTGCAAGTAACAAGACAGGCAACAATTGCATGCACACATCCTTAATGCTTTTAAAACAAGTCAAAAGCTATCATGTTGATTAGTTGATCATTAATTTTACATATATATATATATATATAATATATATATATATATATATATATATATATATATATATATATATATGTATGTATATATATACATATACGAGCTACAATCCTTTAATATCTAATTCGCTCTACCTCGGAATTATATATTTTCAATATATGCTTAACGAAGGGGAATTTTTTTTCGATAATAGACTTGCCTGGGACCAGGGCGCGAACCCGTGATCATTACAAATCCAGGAACGTCGTGAAGCTTTATCCTACTACACCACCGCGAGTGGTGTAGTAGGATAAAGCTTCACTGCCGTTCCTGGATTTGTAAGGATCATGGGTTCGCGCCCCCTGGTCCAGCAAGTCTATTATCGAGAAAAAATTCCCCCTTCGGTTAAGTATATATGAAAAATATATTAATTCCGAGGTAGAGCGAATTAGATATTAAAGGACATTGTAGCTCGATATATATATATATATTATATATATATATATATATATATATATATATAATGTATAGGCATTAAGCTACAATTGTCTTTTAATGTCTAACTCACTCTTACCTCGGAACTAATATATTTTTCATATATGTTAACCGAAGGGGAATTTTTTAGTTGATAAGAATTCGTCCGTTAACAATATATGAAAATACATTAATTCCGAGGTAAAGTGGAATTAGATAGTAAGTACCATTTGTAGCTTAATGCGTATAATATCATCACGGTGATGTGATAAGAATCATATATATATATATATATATATATATATGTATATATATATATATATAAAATATATATATATATATAATATATATATATATTTATATATATATATATATATATATATATATATATATATATATATATAAACACATATGCACTAGATATCTAAATTCATTGACAAGATCGGCTCCCCGCCTCCTTCTCTCTCTCTCTCTCTCTCTCTCTCTCTCTCTCTCTCTCTCTCTCTCTCCCTTTGGCTATATTCAAATCCCCCAAAGCATAATTCACGTTGATTCCCCTCCCGGGATATCAGTGTATCATTCATAAAGAAAATGGCCTATAAATTCCTTTCCAAAGAGACAATTAATATTCCACATTTTCCAGTCACTGCTGATACTGCCAAGGTAAGAACTCCCCTGACGCGGATTTGTTCAACGTCGGAAGTAAATCATGCGCCTTGCAAAGGTTGACCAAGAGACTATAATATGTGTAAAGCGTGTGTCTGCGTTGTCTTCTTGTGTGCGTGTATGCGCACGCGCACACGATTGTTATATTTTGAAAAAACAACTATAGAAAGCAATGAATCATATAAGTTTTCCTTACCTGCGAAAAGAAAAAAGATTAACAATGTGTACTTTCTCGAAAAAAGTGAAGGAAAATATTCACAAATACATGTGCGTGAAATTACATGTGAGTTTAGTTCTGTGAAAGAGAGAAGGGTGAAATATTCTCTTCATACGCTAATTAGCATCTTCATCAATTACAAAAGTATTTACTTCGTAGCAGAACTCGAATAATTGTCGGGAGAGATGAGAAAGACCCCTGTGGAATATATTGCTTCTGTTCAATATGATAAATTAGGACGTTTCCACTTCTTAACACAGAAACGCAATTAACACTGAACAGTGCAATCAAGACTGTTTTAAGGTGGGTACACACGTGAGAGCCGAAACCTTGTATTTGTAACTGAGTTACGCATATACGGTTACAAGGTGTCAAAATGTTGAGGACGAACCGTAACCACGTAACTTCATTTCAATCCACTGCGATCATCAGTCTGTCTCTGTCGGGTTGTTTACCGACGATGGCCAGCATGCAAGTAGCAGCTGCCGCGTATATTTACTATATACATTATTTAACGAAGATGAAGTGAAATAATGAAGATGGTGGCAATCAAGGTTATATACTAGAAGGGTGAGAATACAGTGGTCGGGAATTACTCGCTGTCATGAGATTCCAAGAAGTTTCAGGCCACATTAAAGTCTGTTCTTCGTAATAACTTATAAATTGAAGGTCCTATTCCTCACTCCAATCAGCCATGGTAGACATATACGTACTGACTGACCAAAACAGGGACTCTACTATGGACGGTCTTGTTCATAGTCGGTGTTAACAAGTCAGCAACCTCTGTTGTTACGCGTGAAATACAGGTCCCGTCCACACATTGCATAACGTTCAAAGAGACCACCCTTTGATTCGGGGCCCAAAAACCGACAATTGCCGGGACGGAGGGCGAACGGAGCCTCGAACCTCGCGGGTTCGGGGTTCGGGTTCGAGGAACCGTCCACACTTGCGTTTTTGTTACAAGAATCGGTTACAATACAAGGTTCGGTTCGCACGTGTGTACCCACGCCTGTTTTGCGCGAATTAAAGCCCGAGGTATTTCCCTTCCCATTCGGACTTACTCTTTTTTTGTTTTTTTACCCTTCCGTTCGTTTTTCATTTTATTTAGTGAATGAACTCGGCTGTTGAAAGTTTGTTTTATAAATAAAATGTAGTTTACCTTTGCTAAAAAAAAACAATCTTATTTGCCGATGGAACCGAAAATCAGGATCTTTGGATATGAAAACTAAGCCACTGTTCTGCATGCGCTTTGCAGACCGTCTTATATTACGGAAATGAACTTACAAGTACCGGTACATTGATACACAAATATTTTCGTTCATTTTATTAAATGATTACCCAAATACAAATCAGTTCGCAAAAAAATGTCTGTGAAACATGTCTTTTGAGAGAGAGAGAGAGAGAGAGAGAGAGAGAGAGAGAGAGAGAGAGTATGAGGAATGGTTCTATCATGGCCACTGATTCAAGGGCTGTAAGAATCTTTGTTTATCGTACAAAAATGTAAACAAGAGACAAAATAAAGAACAAACACCAAGATTTCGAAATCTCAATGTTTTGCCAATATCGGCACCAGTAAGAGGCGACAAAGTCTTATGTCGAAGATTCGGCAGAAGAGCTGAAGACATAAAGCGCGGAAAGTGGAAGGCGAATGAGGAATCTTTTGCCCAACTGAAGATGTTGACGTTTCCACTCTAACCGGGTAATCAGGCAGATTTGGCGAGTGGCAGTGTTTAGGCCAATCAGGTTTGCAGGCGTGTGTTTTTATTTTAGGGTTCATCTAGCAATTGGGATGCTGGTTTCCTGGGCAGTATTATTTAAGCAAAGGACATTTTGTATGCAAAAGCCATCGAGAGTTTACGCTAACCATATTTACACCATATTTGACATATAATGTATCACTCGTAGCTGATATACACATCGCAGTTACAAATTAAAAGTAGGAATGAATTACACAGCAGAGAGTAATGCATGAATAACAAGATAATAAATGCTCATAAAATTTATACTCGCAGAATAGCAACTCCGAGCAACTTCCACTTTATTATTTCTTATATTTGAAACATCAACCTTTTTTGTCTCCGTCTCTTGGGAACGAGACTAAGTAGTACCAGGCCATCTGTAAACTTCGCTGGAGCTGCCAGCGAGAATCCGTGAACGCGTCTCAATTGCTTCTCTGATTCGGAGCAAATTTCGGCCCAAATCGCTTCTGCCCAAATTGAGCCCAGAAAGGAAAAGCGAGACGATAATTTAGTTTTCTACAAAAGCAAACTATTGTGTTTTCTACCCGTCCGCACTTTTTTCTGACAGCCCAGATCTTAAAAAACTACTGAAGCTGCAAATTGGTATGTTGGTCATCCACCCTCCAATCATCAGACATACCAAATTGCAGCCCTCTAGCCTCAGAAGTTCTTATTTTATCTATGGTTAAATTTAGCCATAATCGTGCATCTGGCAACGCAAGAACAAAGGCTACCACGGCCGGCTGAGAGTTTCATGGCCTGCGGCTCATACAGCATTATGCCGAGACTACAATAGATATTATTTTCGGTGGCCGTACATTATACGCTGTACGAAAACATGAATGTTATATCATTTTTTGGTTCTGGGTATTTGGGCAGTTGATATTG
>NC_061105.1:44230196-44237696 GCF_015104395.2 Macrobrachium nipponense | reverse complement strand
CTCTGAATCCTTTGGTAACTTATAAACTACTACTCCTCCGTTACAGCCTTTTGAATCATCCACCCTCTCTCTCTCTGTCTCTCTCTGTCTCTCTCTCTCTCTCTCTCTCTCTCTCTCCCCCGATATCATCATCAAAATCTTAAACATCAATATCGAGAATAAAAGAAAAGGAGGAGGAATACATTTCTACAAACGACATAAGAAATGTGATTATTATTGTTTATCAATGACTTCTTGCGAGATACATATAATCGTTACTATTTGTTTTCTGATATATTCCGAACAACAGGTACGTTTATACAGTCTCAAAGAGAAGGAAGCAAATCTTGCAATTGTGGCGTGTGGGGACAGGGTGGAATGGACTTTCCCCTTTGCATTCCTAATGGGAGAGTAACAGACTGACCAGACACAATGTGATTCACTCTACGGATGAGACCATTTCACTCCGTATTTCTCGCAACAAACCAAAATAATTTTTCTTGCACTCATGAAAGTTTCACTCAAATAAGAAACAAAAATTAAGTTCCCTTGAAGAATTTTTTAGGCAAAATTTTCACTGGAAGTACCGAAATGAAATAATTCTTTTTGGACACATATGCAATAAATAATTAATCTAAACGTTTGTAATAAGAGATTTAAGTTGTGCAACTATAATTCTCCACCGTCTGAACTTTTTTTTTTCTTTTTTAATGGTGTTTCTACGTTGCAAGGAACCAGTGGTTATTCAGCAACGGGACCAACGGCTTTACGTGACTTCTGAACCACGTCGAGAGTGAACTACCACCAGAAATATACATCTCTGACCCCTCAATGGAATGGCCGAGATTCGAACTCGTGGCCAACGAAGTGTCAGGCCAAGACCAAACCGATCATGCCATTGAGGGTCTGTCCTGAACTAGTAATTCTCAATTTTTTACCTAAGGAGAGATTGGTCATATAAATTTATATCAAGGCCAAAACCCTTTTCAAAGCCCTTACTTTATTTTTTCTCTTTTCCTTTTTAAATCTAATTAGGTTTGCTTCCAGCGAGCGAAGCCCGCAGACAAAGGCAAGCATGGTAAATGAGATTGTCTTTAATAATGCTGTACAGGGAGGCAGCATAGTTTGATGAGCTCACAACGTAAAAATTTAATACCTTTGTTAAATGGAATTCCCCGAGCAGGAAACAACGCTTACGCCTGCAGAATATATTATGCATTACGTCGTTCGCAATATATGCTCCTACATATCAGAAAGAATTGACAACAACTTTATCAGGAATTTCCTGTTTGCTCTTTCTTTATATACTTTCTATTTAACTTTGCTTACCTGCCTGAATAAATAGCAGGGCAGGTGCTACTGAATGCGTGTATAAAGGAAATGTCAATGAATACATTGACTAATATACTCAGAATGAATTTCGTTAATATTCCAGAAATGAACGTAAGTTAAAGTGTCACTATGCAAAGGAGGCGTCCATCTCACCAAAACTTCATAGAAACCGAGCAGTTATGAAGTAAAGCGATCGCCCCTGATGTTTCAATAGCGATTAAAGTGAAGCTGACCATCCCAGAACTTTTACACAATCGTATGAGGCGGAGGAAACGAATTTCATGGCGATCACGAGGTTCCAGCACTGGGCTGGAAAAATTCCCAAAGTCCATTTGCAAGAATTCATTGTTAATTTCGCCTTCATTATATTTTTCCCATAAAAATTTTTTCCCAATGAAGAAATAGTTAAAATATAAGTCTGATTTTTAATCTATTTTCTTTAGGATGGAAGAAACAGAAACCAGCAATGAATAAAAACCTACTTCTTTCCAAATCTCCAAACCAGAAGAACTGAGAAGAAACCAAAACAAGTAAAAAATACCCCGAAGTTTCCTCAGCGCAACAGAGTTTTCTATAACAACCGCGGTCCATGAAGCTTTCAGCCACGGTCCAGTAGTGGCCTGTCCCTTAGCATTGCCAGACGCTCGATTATGGTTAATTTTAACCTTGAAATTAAATAATAAACTACTAAGAGTAGAGGGTTGCAATTTGGTATGTTTGATGATTGGAGGGAGTTTGATCAACCTACCAATTTGCAGCCCTCTAGCCTAAGTAGCTTTTAAGATCTGAGGGCGGACAGTAAAGTGCGGACTAAAAATGTATGGTGATGTTCCTCTCCCCTTTTAACCCCCATTCTCCTTTCAGTGAAAGATGAACCAAAACAATAACAGAAAAGTAAACCATCTTAAATTCTGGCTCTTCTTCATTCACCCATGACGAAAGGAAGTAAAAGGAAAAGAAAACGTCGATCTGGAAATTTGAAATGACACCGTTGGTTTTCACAAACGTTTTCCAGTGGAAACGTTCAAGCTGGGATGTGTAGCCTTTAATCGTTGCTGTGACAAACGCAGCTGCAATAAACGTTCAGAGATGTGTTCGGAGCTTCTCCAAACGGGATATTACTCTCGCGGGCATTTAAAAGGAGGACGGGCATGAAATGACTGTTCTGGCTATCGGAAGATTTCATGAAGATTTTACAAGAAACATAGCGCATGCAAGCAGTTATGTTCAGCGATGCATGGAAGACAATCAATGTATCATTCTATAATTTGAATAAAAGAATTCGTTCAGATAAAAAAAAATATATATAATATGGAAAAACGATGCAACAACAGCACCTATATTGAGAGAGAGAGAGAGAGAGAGAGAGAGAGAGAGAGAGAGAGAGAGAGAGAGAGAGTGAATAACTGATTGGATAACATACTATACTACAAAAATTAAACTTTTTTACGCACCAAAAATTATAAAACCTCAGAGAGAGAGGGGAGAGAGAGAGAGAGGAGAGAGAGAGAGAGAGAGAGAGAGACCCCTCTTCTTGGAAGATAGGCTGTAGGTGAACATTAAGCAATTCTCCTCCCCTATTTTCTGGATTCAATGTATTCTTGGTTGAACAGAACTGGTAGTTATCAGATAGGCAGGATTCTCTTTTGACTGGAAAAACTGAGAAATTGATCCGGTATTTCAACCATCTCTATTCCGCAGCTGCTTCACTGGAAGGATAATCGCCTCCCTATCTTCTTTTTGCTGAACGTGTGAAATCTTCTTTTTGCTGAACGTGTGAAGTGTATATATATATATATATATATTATATATATATATATATATATATATATATATATATATATATATATATATATCCATATATATATATATATATGTATGATATATTTATGCATATATATACATATATATATTATATATATATATATATATATATATAATATATATATATATATATATATATATAATATATATATATATATATATATATATATATATATATACATTTATATATATATATATATATATATATATATATATATATATATATATATATATATATACTATATATATTGTGTGTATGTGTGTGTTAACTTCAATGCTTCGATAACACATTCAGGAATTTGTTAAAAATACTATTTATAGACTTTAGCTCTCCTACAATGTCTGAACTTACATCAAGTTCAAAATATTCCATTAGGAGAGAGAGAGAGAGAGAGAGAGAGAGAGAGAGAGAGAGAGATCAAAATGCCAATCAACTATAAGATATTGGTTACAAAACAATGTGGCATATCGTGATTTTCAAAGACCTCTCTTTACCTAAATATGAAAACTAAAAATTGTCAATTTATAAGTTCTAATATATCTCTCCCTATCAACACCAATAATCCTTCAGCAATAAACTAAACTAAAGCCCGTACCTTTGTGTGTCAAGGGGTTGGCCCATATAGATATGACCTACATTCAATTTTTCACTGAATTGTAAAGCACATTTTCATCGGCTCTCTCGTCGTCCATACGAGAATATTGATTTTTTCCTTCTTGACCTTCTGCTTCTCTACCTGGACCTTTGTTTACCTCATTTTTTTTCTATTTTCCCATCCTGTCCTCTGAACTATAACGGCACTCGCTTTTATTAACCCTTTTGTTTTACTGATGGGTTTTGTTCCGCCTGTCCATATTCTCTCTCTCTCTCTCTCTCTCTCTCCGCACAAGCAAGTTTTCTCTTCTGTTCCAGGGGTTTATGCAGTTTCGCCAATGGGCTGCTGTAGGAGCAAGATCCCTGTGCCAGTATACTGCTGGCTTCATTCAAAACAATAAAAAAATACACACCAGACAACAATAACAACAACCTCGAATCTATTACGGTCCTAATTTTTGTAACGTTGTTAGCACATCCTACTGAGATGGTATGGGCATGTGGTGGGGATGGATGACGAGGAGGGAGGGAAGAGGGCTTGGGAAGGAACCTGTTATAGGAAGAAGATCCGGAGGGAGACAGAGAATGAGATGGCGAGATAAAGGAAGGAAGATATGGAGAGAAGAGGTTTGGTGGAGGATGATGCCTTTGACAGAAGGCAGTGGAGATGGCCCGTCAGGCAACCGACCCCTTAATGTAGGGATAACGGTGGGAAAGACGTTATTGTTATTACCCTCATCATTTTAGTTACCATTCAAAAGAAGAAAGTGTTTGTTACTTCCATAGATGAAGAATTTACGATTCAATATCTGATAATTCATAGTTATTCTTCGTCCCTACAAAAATGGGTAATAAGAGGAAATCAAAGTCCAATAAAAAAAAATGCAACCCCGCTGAGACTCGAAATTTTTATCAATACTATTACTATTACCTCGTCGATTCTCTTATTATTATCATTGCTGGGAAGAGTTTTTCTTCACGAAAAAAATGTAGCGTTTGTGATTATTAATGAGGGAAATGCTTTGTCCTTCTCCCTAAATTTAAATATTTTCATTCATTTCCCTCGCTGATAATACCTGAACAATTATGTTACTCATACATTTATTATCCAGCTCACAATCCTCTTTTTAAGGAAGGGCTTTTTTCATTCATGGTAAATTTCTTCTTTTGAAACCTTTTTTTCCAAAACACGTTTCAGCCACTAACACCTGAGTTTTCTCTTTGTGAGCGGCTCATTTATCCATTCTTGAGTTTCATCTTGGCTCTTAAACTTTTCATAAACAAGAGCCAGAGGTAAATGCTTTCAGTAAATATAAAAGAAAATGATCAGTCTGTTGTGATAAAGGAGAAGGTTCCTGACATTACGTTTAATTCGTCAGAACTCGAAATGAATGAATCCAACATCCATTCATTCCTACTCAGAGGAAGCAGCAGTTGAAATATTGAGGACTAATGTTCACCGAATGTTCCAAATCTGAAATTCATATGGTTTATTAGGTATTAATGCAAATGAAACTTGATAATGACAATTTCTCTGCACATATGACCCCTCTCTCTCTCTCTCTCTCTCTCTCTCTCTCTCTCTCTCTCTCTCTCTCTCTCTCTCTCATGCTTTTCGGTTTGACATGCCACCATGAATATGGATTCTTATATTCTTAAAAGCTGGAACATAATCACTTCCACTGTACATTATTATTTTACATAAATCTGAATATTCGGAAGCACGTGAATAAATTCCATACAATATTGAACCCCATTCCAATAAACTTGAGACGATCAGTGTCAAAGACTGACGACCTCGCAAAGACTCAAAGACTGAAGACCTCCCAAAGAGTGACTCTGGGTCCCTCATCAAAGGTCTCCGCTTGATTCGACTGAGCAGATGAGCGGCTCCTTTGAGTCAAGACTCGATTCCGGCAAAACTATTCCTTTGATGGGCAACTAACTGCAAAGATAGGGAGAGGGACGAATTGGGTGGAGGGGGGGACGGGGGAGGGGGAGAGAAAGCATAGCCTCTGCTAAGTTTAGGAAAGCCTAACTGAGAGAGAGAGAGATTCACTCCTTTTACATATTAAGCATTCATTTAATGTAGTTTAGAGCAATATGAATTGAAGCTTTTCCGTGGTGATTTTATTCAGTCTTTGATCACAGAGCGTATGGGAATGGAATACTTAACGGGAATTATTCTTGATAAGTGTACCTCCCAATGGCAGGATTTCGAACCCAGGCCTCTGGTTTTTCATAAAACGATAAACGGTCGACTAAGACCCAAGTAGTTTATATTTCCCTTGGTGTAAGTTATTTCTCTGTTAAAGAGTTCACTATGAGAATTAACATTTGTGGATATAAAAATGTCACGCGTGTTTGTCATAAAATGAACATTCATTAAAGCAAGCTGCACCAAGAAAAGGCATTGGAGTGGTTACCGACTCATTCACAGCCAAACTAAACAGCTGAAAGTGAGATCTTGTGAAGACAAATTCTAAAACACTAGCCCTTAATACACATAAGCATAAGGCTTACTATAGTAGATTCACATCAGCTGTGCATCTGATGTTAGGCCAGTCCTTACGACGATCCTGATTGGCTGTTGATAAGCCAGTCACAGGGCTGGAAACTCTCAGTCTCTCTCGAGAAAGTTCACATAGGCAGGATGTATGTCCACCTCTCCTGAGGGTACTTATGTGAAACTCTCTCGAGAGACTGAGAGTTTCCAGCCCTGCCAATCAGGAGCATATGACTGGCCTCATATGACTGACCTAGACATCAGATGCATGGTTGATGTGAATCTACAATGGTATGATGATGAATTCATGACAAACACAGAGAAAAGGACCACTGCTATATCAAGGCAATATTGGCAATCATATGTCTCGTTTATATAAAGTTACTATACTCGGTTTTTTTTTCCATCTGTCCATCCGCTTGTGGTGGTCACGCATGGAACACTGCGTCCCGGGCATTAAATACTTAAGCTATGTGTAAGTTTTAGTTAAATAAAAGGATATCTTGGTGTACATTCGCAACAGAAAAGTGTTTTAATCATTTACTGTTAGCGAAATTACACTGTTAATATTCGAAATAGGATATTATTTAAAACCGGGACGCATGTGTTACCATGCGCAAACACCACAGCCGGATGGACAGATGGAAAAAAACAGAGTATAGTGGAACGATACCTATTATTTCGAAGGCTTTGCTCATCGCAGCTTCCTCTTTTTATTTCACCCATTCAGATGGGTGAGGAAGGAGGATTGAAAGAGGAGAGTCAACAAAGGAAGAATAAAAGAACGTGTCAAATGACACCTCCTTTGCAAATGCTTACTCTTTCACCGGAAAAGAACAGAAAAATACAAAAGGTTCAAAATACAAAAAAAATATTGTTGCTCACTCTTAATATATATGATTTTCTTTACCTCCATTCTTCAGAGTAAAAAAAAAAAAAAAAAAAAAAAAAACAAAAAAAAAAAAAAAAAAAAAAAAGAGAGAGGGAGATGAAAGACTCCGAAATGCGAACAGAAAAATAATCCTGTTTTCTTTCATTCTTCTTTTAGGTGGAGGAGAAGACTATACCGAGAAAGAACAGCAATTACCACCTTCTTATCCATTCCATTTATTTATTGTTAAGAATAAGGAACCGCTTAAGGCAAGGCAATAGAGAAGTCTCATTTTCCTTTTCTTCGTTTATTGAAAGAAAGGCCGAAAAAGAATGCAAAAAATTATATGAGAGAGAGAGAGAGAGAGAGAACTACGAGAATGTGATAAATTTA
>NC_061105.1:44197696-44225196 GCF_015104395.2 Macrobrachium nipponense | reverse complement strand
AACTTCCTCTTTTATTCACTAACTAATCTATTGCTGCTAAAGTTTGGGCGTTATGGGAGCCAACGGGAAAAGGAAGAATGTTACGGTAATATTGTCTGGAAAATAGCTAAGCATAAAGAGAGAATGAAGACAGTTGAATGTCGTACGAAGAAATGTTGATTCAACAACAAACAGAGAACCCATTTTATATACGTTTATATTTGTAAATAGATAGATAGAGATGGATCGACGATGTATTATTTTAGGTGTTTTTTTTTTATTTTGGTTAAAGTTACAAGATCAAGATCAAGTTTTTTTTTCTTTTTTTTTACAAACTTGCTCTTTACAATTACTAACATTCGTATTTCTCTTGATCAACATCAAAAAACATTTGAGGAGTTGCTGCTTTTATAGGCTCAGCTGTTTGGCCTTATGCCAGCACAGCCCTTAAGCTATTTTAGCGGTCGACCATAAAATGGAATAAATGTGAATCAGTAATAGAACTGAATATCCCACAATTATGCCTCTAGGCTCAGAATGACAAGTGATATAAATGTTGAGATGAATATGTAATTCACCTTCAATATAATTTCTCATACACGCACACTCAAATATATGTCATATTAACAGTAAGGAATGGAACCCGTTGTTCGAAAAACTACGTTAAGCAATGTTAGTCATCAGAGAGAGAGAGAGAGAGAGAGAGAGAGAGAGAGAGAGAGAGAGAGAGAGAGAGAGAGAGAATTTTATTTTCTACATGCCTTTACATTTTTCCATTGATTAGCCAAAACTCCATCTATAAATTCACAATGACATATATTTGATTAAATTTTCAATAAATTAACTTGGCTAATGATTTCTTATCCTTTACCATTGATACTAATTTTGAATTTTGTAGTTATATTCAACTTAATTTATATCAAGTAATTAAGGGGTCATTTATATCATTTTCATATTCTGCTCGTTTCACTTTGCACTCTGCTCAGTCGTCCCTAGAAACTAATAATAATCAGACTATAGCATATTAACATCAAGCTGTGCATCCGATGTCTAGGCAAGCCCCTTAAGACGCTCCTGATCAGGAGCGTCGTAAGGGACTGGCCTAGACGTCAATGCACGGTTGATGTGAGTCTACTATAGTGGTATATGGTTTCGTCAAACACATCAGCGATCAGATTGTTATGATCACGTGATATCCGTTCTAATATGGCAACTCCCTCTGAACCTGGGGAATAACGGAGGTCATTCCTCACGTTGTAAATGGTATATCAGTATCTGAATTGAATGAGTGTTATTGCCTATTCAGTTTCTGGCCCCCCCGCGAAAAGGAAGAGGCTAATGCTATACTTAGACTGCTCATATTAATGACTGCTTGGTTTTAAACGGCTGCTTGACATAACGACTGCTTGATATTACAGGCTGCTTGATATTAACGGCTGCTTGAATTAACGGCTGCTTGACATCAACGACTGCTTGAAGAGATATCAGAAAAATACGAACAGCAGAGACACACAGTGGGAAAAGATAAAAATTAACAGAAGCAAAGAGAGAGAGAAAGCAATTTATCGAGAACTAAGCAAAGGAAAAACGTAAAACGAATACAAAATACAGAAACGACTATGAGAGCGAAGAGGCATCTCTGGAAACGATTTAGAAACCCCCAGTCTCTGGAAACGCAAAATATCCCCTTTTGGAGGGTCGAGAAATTTTCCTTCATCGTCTCGAGATGTTGTGTAAAGTAAAAGAGGTTTTCCGCGAATTCTTTAAGTAAGTAAACCGATGCCCAGACTCAAAGAAAGTATCCTAATTATTCGATCACAAAATTTTTTACTACCAAACCCCGACGCTTTTTAAATCCCGCAACACGACTGTGTCTATCACAAAATATATTGGTGGTTTCAATACCTAGACTTTCTTATCCTATATTCCTATTTCTTTTACATCATCAAAATAACAAGACCAAATCTAAAAGTTCCATAAAGGCCATTTGTCATTTCATCATAGAGAAAAAAGGGGAATTAACATCGTCTAAAGAATGTCTCCACCTTATTGGGGAGCCAGTTACCTCACCGAGGCCCTCCCGTTTCGATGGTTTACATTTTGACAGCAATGGACAATCAAGTCTATCTACCTCCTACCTTTCCATAACTTCACACTGGCTGCAACCCACAACAGTTGTCTGAAACTAGGTATCTAAATCACTTCTTAGGTTAAAGATTCGAACAAGTCCAGCCGTAATCTAAACGCGTCGTCACCAATTCTACTACTACTACTACTACTACGAGAGAGAGAGAGAGAGAGAGAGAGAGAGAGAGAGAGAGAGAGAGAGAGAGAGAGGACCTGCTTCCCGAGAGTTCTGGTATATAAATGAATAACTTAGCGTTGATGACATCTGTGATAACAGAATATAAATAACTGTTTCATTCAAAGATAAAAACATTGTTATTTCAACACAACATATCAAATAGTATTTTGCATCATATACCTGCATAAGGTCAAACGTAATCTCCCTCCTCGCTACGCTTTGCTCACAAAGGGTTTTATCTGCAATGTTTTACAGCATAGTAATTTCAAGCTATTTTGTTTCATTAATTTTTTCATTTGGTTCTGTGGGTAGACATCGTGGTGAATGATTTGCCACAGTGACTTTCACTATAATAATAATAATAATAATAATAATAATAATAATAATAATAATAATAATAATAATAATAATAATAATAAGATTAGTAGCAGAACTGATGGGGATTCGAACACCAACACCACCAGCACAACCAACCCAACAGAAACCAAAACAGCAACCTCCTTGGAAAAGGGGCTGGAAAAGCAAATCATGTGATGAGATCTGACTTGAGTAAACTGAAAGAGATGCAAGAAAAAGGCTAAGAAGCAAGAAAACAAGGGAGGAACTCAACGAGAAATACAAAGTACAAGAGAGGGGACTAAACACATAGAAGATGTAAAAACAGAGGCTTAAGGCCAAAGCACTAAAGATCCAACGGTACATGAACAGGAATAAGGGATACCAACAGAACAAACTATTCGGAACCAACCAGAAAAGACTATACAGCCAACTAAGAGGGGAAGACAACCACCCAGAAATTCCTGAAGCCGAACCAAGTAAGAGACTCTGGGAAAACATATGGAGCAATCCGGTATCACACAACAAACATGCAACATGGCTCCAGGAAGTCAAAGAAGAAGAAACAGGGAGAATAAAACAAAGATTCACAGACATCACGACAGACACAGTCAGAACACCAAACTAAAGAAAATGCCCAACTGGAAAGCCCCAGGTCCCGATGAAGTCCATGGATACTGGCTCAAAAACTTCAAGGCCCTACACCCAAGAATAGCAGAACAAACTCCAGCATTGTATCTCAAATCACCATGCACCCAAATGGATGACCACAGGAAGAACATCCTTAGTACAAAAAAGACAAGAGTAAGGGAAATATAGCCAGTACTACAGGCCTGTCACCTGCCTACCATAATGTGGAAGTTACTAACAGGTAATCATCAGTGAAAGGCTATACAATTTACCTAGAGGAGACAAACACCACCCCCCACCAACAGAAAGGCTGCAGAAGGAAGTGTAGGGGCACAAAAGACAAGCTCCTGATAGACAAAAAAAATGGTAATGAAGAACAGTAGGAGAAGGAAAAAAACCAACCTAACGCATGGCATGGATAGACTATAAGAAAGCTTCGATGATACCACACACATGGCTAATAGAATGCCTGCAAAATATATGGGGTCAGGAAAACACCATCAGCTTCCTCACCAAAAATACAATGCGCAACTGGAATACAATACTTACAAGCTCTGCAATAAGACCAGCATAGGTTAATATCAGGAGAGGGATCTTCCAGGGCGACTCACTGTCCCCACTACTCTTCGTAGTAGCCATGATTCCCATGACAAAAGTACTGCAGAAGATGGATGCCTGGTGACCAACCTCAAGAGAAGAGGCAACAGAATCAACCATCTGATGTTCATGGACGACATCAAGCTGTATGGTAAGAGCATCAAGGAAACTAGACTACCCTAATCCAGACTGTAAGGATTGTATCTGGGGACATCAGGATGGAGTTTAGAATAGAAAAATGCGCCTATCAACATACAAAAAGGCAAAGTAACAAGAGAACTGAAGGGATAAAGCTACCAGATGGGAGCAACATCAACACATAGATGAGACAGGATACAAATACCTGGGAATAATGGAAGGAGGGGATATAAACCACCAAGAGATGAAGGACACGATCAGGAAAGAATATATGCAGACTCAAGGTGATACTCAAGTCAAAACTCAACGCCGGACATATGATAAAAGCCATAACACATGGGCAGTGCCAGTAATCAGATACAGCGCAGGAATAGTCGAATGGACGAAGGCAGAACACCACAGCATAGATCAGTAAAACCAGGAAACATATGAACAATACACAAAGCACTACAACCAAGAGCAAATACGGACAGACTATACATAACACGAAAGGAAGGAGGGAGAGGACTACTAAGTATAGAGGACTGCTTCAACATCGAAAACAGAGCACTGGGACAATATCTGAAAACCAGTGAAGACGAGTGGCCAAAGAGTGCATAGGAAGAAGGACAATAAAAATAGACGAAGACCCAGAAATATACAGACAGGAGAATGACAGACAGAACAGAGGACTGGCACAACAAACCAATGCACGTACAATACATGAGACAGACTAAAAGAACTAGCAGCGATGACACATGGCAATGGCTACAGAGGGGAGAGATAAAGAAGGAAACTGAAGGCATGATAACAGCGGCACAAGATCAGGCCCTAAGAACCAGATATATTAAACAAAGAACGATAGACGGAAATAACATCTCTCCCATATGTAGGAAGTGCAATACGAAAAATGAAACCATAAAACCAAACATAGCAAGCGAATGCCCGGCACTTTGCACAGAACCAGTACAAAAAGAGGCATGATTGCAGTGGCAAAAGCCCTCCACCGGAGCCTGTGCAAGAAACATCAGCTACCTTGCAGTAAGAAGTGGTACGAGCACCAACCTGAGGGAGTGATAGAAAACGATCAGGCAAAGATCCTCTGGGACTATGGTATCAGAACAGATAGGGTGATACGTGCAAATAGACCAGACGTGACGTTGATTGACAAAGTCAAGAAGAAAGTATCACTCATTGATGTCGCAATACCATGGGACACCAGAGTTGAAGAGAGAAAGAAAAAAGGAAAAAATGGATAAGTATCAAGATCTGAAAATAGAAAATAAGAAGAATAAGAAGATATTGGATATGCCAGTGGAAATCGTACCCATAATCATAGGAACACTAGGCACGATCCCAAGATCCCTGAAAAGGAATCTAGAAAAACATAGATGCTGAAGTAGCTCCAGGACTCATGCAAAAAGAGTGTGATCCTAGAAACGGCGCCACATAGTAAGAAAAGTGATTGATTCCTAAGGAGGCAGGATGCAACCCGGAACCCCACACTATAAAATACCACCCAGTCGAACTGGAGGACTGTGATGGAGCAAAAAAAAAATAATAATAATAATAACAATAATAATAATAATAATAATAAACAAACTTGCATCGCATAACCAATGGTACATACACTAGTGCTTAAAACCTTTAAATTCGGTGTCGGTGGGGAAACTAAGTCTCTGGGGTCTCCACAATAACCGCACCCCCCACCCACGGCCCCACATTTTTTCCCATCAAAATCCATCTGATCTCTTACATGAATATAGTCAATACTGGAAAAGTTATCTGAAATTTATGACATGAGGAAGAAGCTCATAGACTGAAACTCTCGTACATCAATTTCTCACCGGTTAAAGCTTCATCACAGGACGAAATGTTTGTTTAGAGAAGACGTAGACGAAAGATAGACAATTAGACCAGTAACGAAAGTATGCTGTGTTTGAACATTTATTTCAATAAAATAAAGACCTGTTACGGATTCCAGGGTTTCAGCGCTGTAACCAATAAGCAAATTTCAGTGAATCAAAGGTAGATAGCTACGCGTCTTTTGAACCTAAATACATGACCTTAAAGCTTTGAAGACGATATTAAATTATAGAGGCCTTCAGTGTTGACAGAGATATGAATCTTAATTTTTTATGAAACAAAAAAATTCAAAAAACGTTTCCCGTCGCTGCAAAAGAAGTCTTTTGAATTTCTGCTCTTTCACGCCAGTAATCCTTCGTCCACAGAGGTATGCATCTTCCACGACGCCTCCTTCAGGATTAACAAAGCTTCAGACCCTCCTCCCCCTCCTCCTCCCACCCCCAACCAATGCTCCAATGAAAAGTTTAAGAGGAAACAACTTGTCATTTTGTGCCTCCGTTAATTTCTGTCAGTTTCGAAGAGAAAGATTCGGGAATTTTTTTGTCCCGTCTGAAGAGAATGAAATTTTCTTTTCCTTCGGGGATCATCTGTGATTTTTCCAGTTTTGTCTTTTTTTCGTATTTTTTTCGTGAAGGTGAAAGGACTTGGGGGTATATAGCGGTTTCCCCTCTTATCCTGTTTATTCTTGGCGTGCTAAAGAGCGCTGGAAGCAAATAATCTGTTTACATAATACAGTCAAGTCATTTGCATACAAAGATGCGCGCGTGGCCAGTACATTGCTTAGTGTGTTAAAGAGGCTTCGGAAGCGATAATCTGTACAGGCATGCATACACTTTAAAGATACACGCACAAAATAAACGCAAACACCCCATTTCACATACATATATGTATGTATATATATATATATATATATATATATATATATATATATATATATATATATATGTATATACATATCTATTTCTTTATTTATAGTGTGTGTGTGTATAGATTTACGTAATGACATTTATTGCTTTTATTTCCTAGCAAGTGATCTTTAGGAATATTGCCATAATATCTTCATCTACAAGATATTTCTGTAGTCTTCTTTTAATCACTTATTAAACTGGATCTACTTTAAATGTGTCCATATTTCCAGGCACAAATGTATTAGCAGTTTACCTGCATCAAGAATGAAGACGGAATTCAAAAATAAATTCGTACCTACAAATTATAACCACTACATGAATTCGAGTGATAGAGTTTCTTGATGGAATGATTCAAGTTCTGAATTAAAAGAATGAAATTGAACCCTCTGGTATTCCATCACCACAAGAATGAACAGATTCTGAAATCGTTACACAATATCGATACTGCATTAAATTTTTTTTTTTTCGTAGTGTCTTTGCATTTGATATCCTGAATACTTTGGCTAAAACAAGAATTAAAATCTTAATGAGTGACATTAGATGTGTACGTTTGTCCAGGTAGCAACTAATCAGATGAATGGGGTCTCAGTCTCATTTCTTTAACACTTGGGAGGGTACCCATTTTTTAATACTAATGGGAAGGATGGCATAAGTGTATATTCATAATAAAATATAAAAGGGAATGTTTGGTTCCTTAATTTTAATCATAATTATTTCTCACCGGGCTGCAGTAGTACATCTTAGTGTACAGTACATATACATACTTTCATTACAGTATCTTATCAAGAGTTTGCATCCACTATTAAATATGTTTTCATCTCAGTATAAAATGCAAAGAACACCCAACAGATGTTCTTGTGGCCATATGCATCCAGAAAAGGCGTAATAATCATGTATGAAGAAACAATTAGCTGAATGCAACCGTGAATTGTTTATATTTTAGAAAGTGGGTCCCCTTCCATCTTGAATAATCCTTCAGAATTGCTTTGAACGGCCAAAAGAGTACAAAGTTAAAGATACTGAAACATTATTTACTGGTGTCAGTTCCAACGGTTTTTATTTATTTTTTTTTTTCACCAGCCTACCACATATTTTAAATACCCCACAACGTTTTATTGGCGCTGTTACGTTTTCAAATATGCACTACAACTTTATCAATATAATGCACATCAACAGTTTAAATTCTGGTCTGAACCGAGTTTTACATCAGCGTTCTTTTTGAATAATGTAAAAGTTTGATTCCCATGGAACTATTCGGGGGAGAGAAGTGGTCTGCAATTTGTTTTTTTTTTTTTTTTTTTTTTTTTTTTAGAAAAAACAACACGCACAGCTTCCCAAGTAAATAAAACGTTATGTTGCTTTATACGTATGCAGAGGTATTTCTTCTTGTAATCTAATCATCCGTCTATCTATTCACGTAACTCCCATGTCTCTTTCTCTGCTTTTGTTAAACATAACTTGCAGTGTTGTATGTGGAAATACACATCCAAAACATACTTATGAGCTAAAATGCAGACAGAGATACGGGAAGACACATAAGGCAGTAATATCCATCCCTTCTGATGTTTGCAGAATAAGGTGAAGAAATGTATGACGGTGCTAAACTTTCCTCTCCAGTAACGTCGAGTTCATAAAGAAAATATCGTTTCTTCTTCCTTGAATTCTACGGATAACGTTGTCATACATTGCTCTGAATGGATGAGGCTGTATGTGTGTGTGTGTGTCTCGATCGCGCGCTCGTGCATTTATTTTTGAGATAAAAAGACATACAGAGGTATTAAAGGGAGATGGTTTGAATATTCATATGGTAAGATACATTGATTGTTGTCACTTAATTACCGGTACATTATAACCCACATGCCTTGATTGTGAGTAGTTGTTGTACAGGAAGAAATCGCATATGGGAAAAAATAACTAACACTTGCAATAATAAAAAGTATAGCGAAGAATAGCGCTTGAGGGAGAGAGAATCCTTTAGATCGTAATGTAGCGTGAGGCAGAAGCACCGCATTAAAAAAAAAAAAAAAAAAAAAAAAAAAAAAAAAACAAAAAAAAAAAAAAAAAAAAAAAAAATATTTATAAGGAGGAAATTTTCGACGAAACGAACAGCCTTCATAGCACATTAGCTTGAATTGCCCGCATATACATTTTTATTTCCACATAAAAAACATTGACAAATAAAAATCCCCACATAATCTTAGCTAATATTAAAGACAGAGTCCTTCACATACTTGGAATCGTAAAGATTCCTTTAACTGGACTCACAATGGAAAAAAAAAAAAGACTAACCATTTTCATTAACAGGTTAAAAAAAACAATTCGTTGAAAAGATTCGTTCCTACATTAGTCCTGGCGCAATCCCACACTATATCTTCTAAAAAGAAACCGTCATGGTTACTTTTCAGTCTCACGTACTCTGCTGTTTCAGAGTCATTCTCAGCCATGAAGCAGGAATGAGTTCCACCTCCAACATGATGTCTTGTAATCTTCCAAAACATTATCATCGGGGGGGGAGGGCACTTAAACTAGTAATGGAAAATAACAACACAGCATAAAGGAAGGAGAATCAACATGAGAAAAAGCGATCAAGGCTTTCAAAGAAGCGATGCCAATTACGTACAGTCTTAAATCAGGATATAGGGTTAATTAACCAAAAACTCTCTCGTCTCTCGTCTTCTCTCTCTTCTCTCTCTCGCTTCTCTCTCTCTCTTCTCTCGCTCTCTCCGACTGAAATCTCATCTCTCTCTTCCTATTCCCGAATGTCCAATTGTGGATGACACCCGGAAGTTTGTTTTATGCAAACGAGCATTCGAACACTGAGACGAGGGAAAAGAAGAGAGAGAGAGAGAGAGAGGAGATGAGAGAAGTAGATGAGAGAGAGGAGAGGAGAGAGAGATCAAAAGGAATTGGTGGGTGACTGACTGACGAATTGGGATTAAAATCTTACCAGTCGCGTTTATATATTCGTTTTTCCTTAAATAACAGATTTTCTCGTTGGACGAGTGGGGTTTTCCTTGCTAGGCTACCAATCTGGTGGTCCGAAGTTCGATTCTCAGCTCGGCCAGCGCGGAATCAGAGGAATTTATTTCTGGTGATAGAAATAAATTTCATGATATAATGTGGTTCGGATCCCACAATAAGGTGTAGGTCCGGTTGCTAGGTGACCAATTGGTTCCTAGCCACGTGAAAATATCTAATCCTTCGGGCCAGCCCTAGCAGAGCTGTTAATCAGCTCAGTGGTCTGGTTAAACTTAGATATACTGAACTTTTTTCCTAAATAAAAAATATTCACAGACAATTGAGTGTGATGATGTAAGTGAAGACAAATGCAGTTGGAATCTAAATGTATATAAATCATTCAAAAAAGCTGCTGTGTTTTATCTTGAAGAGACAGTGAAGAGGCGATCTAATGACTGGGCTATGCAAAAAAAAAAAAAAAAAAATTAAAAATGGTTAAATACGTCATAATATGTGCTGTAACATTATTTTATGTACTCACACTCTAAATGCAAAAGTTATTTTATGAAATTCTTACTGTCAACCATACATAAATGATTCATATTTATCCCATACGAGAGAGAATAAAACAAAGATTTCCGCCAATCTTTATACTTCGGTCATTAATAACGATGGGATCAGGGTGTCTAACTTAGACGCTTAATGAAGAGTTCTGAAAGGAACCCAAATTCAAATCTCCCTCCCCCCCCTTTCCCCCATCAAGGCTTCATAAATGGAAATATATGATGCTAGATTAGGCCGGAACCTCCTCTCTCTCTCTCTCTCGTCTCTCTCTCTCTCTCTCTCTCTCTCTCTCTCTCATATATACACACACACACACAGACACACACACACACATATATATATATATATATATATATATATATATATATATATATAATATATAAGTCATATCATTTTTCCGTGATTCTATACATATATCGAGCTACAATGTCCTTTAATATCTAATTCGCTCTACCTCGGAATTAATATATTTTCATATATGCTTAACCGAAGGGGAATTTTTTTCTCGATAATAGACTTGCCTGGATCGGGACGCGAACCCGGAGGATCCTTCCAAATCCAGGAACGTCAGTGAAGCTTTTACCTACTACACTACCGCGAGAAGGTAGTGTAGTAGGTAAAAGCTTCACTGACGTTCCTGGATTTGGAAGGATCCTGGTTCGCGCCCCGATCCAGGCAAGTCTATTATCGAGAAAAAATTCCCCTTCGGTTAAGCATATATGAAAATATATTAATTCCGAGGTAGAGCGAATTATATATTAAAGGACATTGTTAGCTCGATATATATATATATATATATAATATATATATATATATATATATATATGTGTGTGTGTGTGTGTGTGTGTGTTTGTGTGTGTGTGTATTTGTATGTGCGTTGTGTGTATACGTTTATGTGTTAGTATTTGCATCAAACCCTGCATATGTATAAAGCACTTAACTAGTAATAACATGATGCATGAGTATTACCTATTTTCTTTTGTGCAAGAACCAATAGGGTTAAATGAATTTGATTGTATTGGCAATGAAATAAACAAGCTAAATGAATTACGTGTATATACTGGTGGTATAACAACATCCTTTCCAAAACGATATTTGAACGACATTCGTTTACAAAAGAATGAAAAGCCACACTAAAATAACAATACAATTTTCATAGAATTGAGTTATAAATTACATAACAGGTTTCACATGTATATGACCTCACAGTACCAATGCAGAAGCGTCTCTGGCATACTGAAACTCTAATATCACAAAACATATTTACATTCCGAAAAATCTATTCTCTAGAATGCTTTCACTGCATTCCATTTTAAGGCTTTATTGGATAACAAAATATGTCGGGTCAGGCCAATAACGAAAAGGTAGGAAACAGAGATCTTCCTGTGTGATAAAGAGATGATGGGATAATTCATAAGGCGAACGAGGAGCTGAATGTTGAAGAAAAAATGTCACGTTGAAAATATTAAAAAAGAATGTGAACTTTGACTGAAATACTGAAAAATGGTAACTACATTTTGCAGAGATATTTCTCACAGCATGTCATCATTGAAAGTGAATTACGTAAAAAAATCTCTCTCTCTCTCTCTCTCTCTCTCTCTCTCTCTCTCTCTCTCTCTCTCTCTCTCTCTCTGTTTTAAAAACATGTTCACTTTTATTTCCTGTCGTCATGGGTATTATGTAAGGGAAAATTCTTTCTCTCTTTAACTTTGAAGAACATGTAAACTTTTCGAATAAAATAGTCACGTTTACAAATAAACATTCAAAATATATAAAACTGGAAAAGAAGAACAAACGCTTCGCCAATAAAATGTCACACAATTTCATTGTCCAATTTTCGTAGCAAGGAAACCGACTGAACTTGAAAACAGAACCACTGAAAGACAAATATAAACAGTAAAAAAAAAAACAAGATTTCAAAACGTTACACAACTTTTCAAGTATACCAGTGATCCCTGGAATCAACTATGTCATTCGGGAGAGAATATTTGATGCAAATAACACGATACATTATTCTCGGAAGTGAATTAGAGTCGTTTTACCAAAGAAATAAATTAATATTTCTTTCTCTAGACACAAATAATGAATTGCAAGACAAATGACGTTCAAACAAACGTTAACCCCGTTTATTTTTCTTCTTGAGTCAGCGAGGGAGCGTTGCAATAATTATAAATAGAATCTGAAATGTGAGAATATTACGCTGTCCACCGAGAGACATTTTGCATTTATTATTTCATCTTCCAATTTCCGTTCTTTCAGTCACTCGAAGCGGAGAGGGAGGAAGGGAGGGAGGGAGGGGGGTGGGGAGCTTGTCATATTGCCTTGTCTGCACAACCCCCCCCTGGAATCCAGGCTCCTCGATATTGGGACTTTTATTGCAGAACCGCAAGGTTTAACAAGAAAAGTTACGTAGAAGACTTTTTAATAAGACTTATTTTCTCCACGGAGCCTTTTCATGTTCTACAGCGTCAGGCAACTTCTATTTATATACATATATATATATATATATATATATATATATATATATATATATATATATATATATATATATATATAATTTATATATATGTGTGTGTGTCCGTGAGTGCTTGTGCGTGTGCATTCAATAAGTAGTCAAGAGTGGTTATTTCCATGATTTTATAATAGTTTTTAAATAAAAAAAGTTATCATCGTCAAAGAATTCTCATCTACTTATATCTCACCTTAGATAACTCAACCAATACTGCAGACTTCGGTAAAATGGGCATCTGCTCGTTCTGGTATTTTTTCATTTATATCAACTTTAACTATATTATTTCTAGACGTAAGAGTTGTACACTCATATTCACAATACACAACCGAGGACACAAATCTCCTTCACAATCTAATTGAAGCAAGCAAAATTGATCAACACCTTGTTTTGTAAGGCAAGTCGGCACCGAAATAAATACATATTAAATCAATAAAATACATATTAAATCAGAACCACTGAAAGACAAATATAAACAGCAAAATAAAAAAAAAACTAGATTTCAAAATGTTACACAACTTTTCAAGTATACCAGTGATCCCTGGAATCAACTATGTCATTCGGGAGAGAATATTTGATGCAAATAACACGATACATTATTCTCGGAAGTGAATTAGAGTCGTTTTTATCAAACAAATAAATTAATATTTCTTTCATAGACACAAATAATGAATTGCAAGACAAATGACGTTCAAAAAACAAACGTTTAACCCGTTTATTTTTCTTCTTGAGTCAGCGAGGGAGCGTTTGCAATAATTATAAATAGAATCTGAAATGTGAGAATATTACCCTGTCCACCGAGAGACAGTTTTGCATTTATTATTTCATCTTCCAATTTCCGTTCTTTCAGTCACTCGAAGCGGAGAGGGAGGGGGGAGGGAGGAGGGAGGGAGGGAGGGAGGGGGGTTGGGAGCTTGTCATATTGCCTTGTCTTCATAGCCCCTGGAATCCAGGCTCCTCGATATTGGGACTTTTATTGCAGAACCGCAAGGTTTAACAAGAAAAGTTACGTAGAAGACTTTTATAATAAGACTTATTTTCTCCACGGAGCCTTTTCATGTTCTACAGCGTCAGGCAACTTCTCTTATATACTATATTATAGATATATATATATATATATATATATATATATATATATATATTATATATATATATATATATAATTTATTATATGTGTGTGTGTGTCCGTGAGTGCGTGTGCGTGTGCATTCAATAAGTAGTCAAGAGTGTTATTTCCATGATTTATAATAGTTTTTAAATAAAAAAAGTTATCATCGTCAAAGAATTCTCATCTACTTATATCTCACCTTAGATAACTCAACCAATACTGCAGACTTCGGTAAAAGGGCATCTGCTCGTTCTGGTATTTTTTCATTTATATCAACTTTAACTATATTATTTCTAGACGTAAGAGTTTGTACACTCTATTCACAATACACAACCGAGACACAAATCTCCTTCACAATCTAATTGAAGCAAAATTGATCAACACTTGTTTGTAAGGCAAGTCGGCACCGAATAAAATACATATTAATCAACATAAAATCTATTTACGTTTGTCACTCATTTTAGCAACTCAGACTCGAAAATGATCACCAAATCCTGAACGAAGTATAATGAAAATCCATTGTAAGATCTCAATTTCCTTTTACGTTTTTTAATGAAGCTCTCTCGCTTCTACTCTTTTCCGTTTTTTTCCTTTTTTTACGGCCGTTACCAAGAGCGATTTATCTTTTTTTTTAATAACTAGAAAAAAATGGAATTTTCGATTACTTTGTAACTTCAAATTACAACCGTCACAAGAAACAACTATCTACATTTTATTCCACTTTATGAAATGGAAAAAAAATTAATTTCCCGTTACATCATAAATCACAAATGAACTCCCCAAATTTTTGTGTAACTCCTGTAAATATTTCACGACAGTCATTTTTCTCATTTTTATTAATATTTCAATTAATTATTTAACAATTTCCCAATCAATTATTTAACAATTTCCCAACAGCAGCCTTTCAGAAATCTTTTAGTGGTTGTGTTTCTACCTCACAAAGGCCCAAGCAACTGCTTTAATCTTTGGAGTCCCTTCTGTTCCTGCAATCTTACTATTCTTATCAAGTCCGCGCGCGGGAACACGGAATGAGGAAGAGAATTGCGATTGGTCATCTCTCCTACGTGGGTTTGGATGCTGAAGGAGAGAGAGAGAGAGAGAGAGAGAGAGAGAGAGAGAGAGGTGCAGTTGTAAAGAGGGCGGAAAATCATGAAAGGCCACGGGCATTTCTCGTAGATTAAATTTCTCTATGCCTTCATGACGTCATGGTAAGTCTCTCTCTCTCTCTCTCTCTCTCTCTCTCTCTCTCTCTCTCTCTCTCTCTCTCTCTCTCTCTGCTTAATTAATTACGAATATATTCTCTCCTCTCATACACATGGTTTGAAATTCACTTTTAGTTTTCTGTAAAAGAAAGCTACTGAGCTGGCTTTGTCTCTCCGACCTCACTTTTTTCTGTCCGCACTCAGATCTTAAAAACAACTGAGGCTGGAGGGCTGTAAATTGGTCTCTTGATCGTCCACCCTCCAATCATCAAACATACCAAATTGCAGCCCTCTAGCCTCAGTAGTGTTTATTTTATTCAAGGTTAAAGTTAACCATAATCGTGCTTTTGACAACGATATAGGACATGGCCACCACTAGGCAGTTGTTTAAATTTCATGGGGCGCGTCTCATACAGCATTATAACAAGACATCCGAAAGACAGATCTATTTTCGGTGACCTTGATTATACACTGAAGCGGCTGTACAGAAAACGCGCCTTTTTTTCTTAGTTTATTATCATCTCCTTCGCTTCAACTCTTATAAACCGTACTTGAACAAATATTTAGATAAATGCCTGACTTCCTTTTCAATGGACTTTCCTTGAAAAATAAAGTACATCAATATTTTTTCATGTTACATCTATATTCCGCATAAAATGAAAACCAGAAGTGCAACGAATTTCAGGCTTGATTGCCATAACATTCTGGTGTTACGTCACGTCCCTCGAACGAAGGTCAGTTTTCCAGAATGAAAACAAACAGGGAGAGATTCCAGGGGAAACACTTTCACCTCCGAGAACGAGACCTGGATACATTCATTCCCTGGAAAGGATTCAATGGCGGAATGCTTCACGTCACGAAACTCCAACGGGGTCAACGGTTTGGAGAAAAAGGGTCAACTGAAACGGAAACTGACAGCAAAAGGGTTGATAGGTGTAACAGGACGAAAACTTCGTAGTTGCACTATGAAGCAATTGTTAGGACAGGGTGGAGAGTATGATGGAAGAAAGGAAATATGAAAGGAGGTACAGTAAAAGAAACGTTAAGTGGTTGCAGCTAGGGGTCGATGGCACGCTGCAAAAAATCTTAAGTAATGCCTACAGTTCTCCAATGAGGTGCACTGACGGCACTAACCCCCTACGTTGAAAAGAGATATGTCGACAACTGTAAGAAATTCAACGTTTCTAAATGTATATAATTTCTTCTCTTGTTCCTTTCAAATGTTACTATTGTTATTGTGGTTCTTGTTTTGTTATCATCTAACTTCGTATGTGAAACTGGACGCCAAATTTTTAAATGCGCCGAAGAATTTTTCTGTCCGGTGGTGGGCCTCAGCCACGGTCCGGTGGTGGCCTATGCTGTTTGGTATCTATAGCGTTGCCAGAAGTACAATTATGGCTAACTTTAACCTTGAATAAAATAAAAACTACAGGGGCTAGAGGGCTGCACGTTGGTATGTTTCGATGTTTGGAGGTTGGATGATCAATATACCCAATGTGTAGCCCTTTAGCCTCAGTAGCTTTTAGTTTTAAGATCTGATGGAGGACGGTCAGTCAAAGCCGGCACAATAGTTTTCTTTTGCAGAAAACTAAAAACTGAACATAACGCATTAGAACAACAAGACCACTATTATATAACTCATCTGAAATGAATTAATACCCCATCACGGCTTATTTCACCTGTCCTGGAAGAATTGAAATGAGTTGTTGAAACTTCGGAATTATGTTCTTCTTAGCAAATTCCTTCCCCAGATAACAGGCTGATATTTATGAAACCTATTATCAAAACTCTCTCTCTCTCTACGTCTCTCTCTCTCTATATATATATATATATATATATATATATATATATATATATATATATATATATATATGTGTGTGTGTGTGTGTGTGTGTGTGTGTGCCTGTGTGTGTATATATATATATATATATATATATATACATATATATATATATATATATATATATATACATATATATAGTTATAGATATATATATATATATATATATATATATATATATATATATATAGTAGTATATATATATATATATATATATATTATATATATATCATATATATAGTTATGAGATATATATATATATATATATATATATATATATATATATATATATATATATATATATATATATTCCAGACCCTGACGCAGAGCTTTCGTGAGTCCAGGGATATTTATTTCGCCTTTTGTCTAAAATCTTACGAGGACCAAATACTTTGGATCCCGTTTTCTACTGCAATGTCACATATCATAAATTGCTCTCTAAGTTTTTGTAATAACTGCCAAATACGAGTTTTTATATTCATTTTTGCCATCAATTCTCGGAGGCTTTACGAGTATTCATAAAAAGTACTGCCCCGACTAGGCAGTACTTTTTATGAAATGTGATATGATTTTGTGTGTTTATTTCTTTATAGTACGGCAATTCTGTACTATAACATAGTACACTTTACGCGGCTAAAAATATTGTATACTGTGCTTCATCGTATAGTACGCTTAAATATCCTGTATTAAATTTGCACTCTGGTTAGCTAACGTTCAATGTTCTGTGCAATTTACTTTGCCTACGGCAATGCATGACGCCGCATTTTACTGGACTGAGCTGAGCAGCAATGTGACCAGTAACAGCAGCAAATAACGTCACTGTCATTGCTACTTTATGTCCATTGCAATCAGGCTGACAGCAATGTATTATTCCGTATTTCACTGTACTGGAAACAATATAAAAAATCATTTACTCTGACTCTGGATGACAAACTTGTAACGTGTAGTTACTACGTACGTTCTACCACGACTATTGAATAATAGTGTGATTATAGGAAGGCTCGAGAGAGAGAGAGAGAGAGAGAGAGAGAGAGAGTCTCCACAATGGTCCTAACCGAAGCCTAAAGGTGGGTACACACGTGCGAAACCGAACCTTGTATTGTAACCGATTCTTGTAACAAAAACGCAAGTGTGGACGGTTCCACGAACCCGAACCCGAACCCGCGAGGTTCGAGGCTCGGTTCGCCCTCCGTCCCGCCAATTGTCGGTTTTTGGGCCCCGCATCAAAGGGAGGTCTCTTTAAACGTTACGCCTATGTGGACGGGGCCTGTATTACACGCGTAACAACAGAGGTTGCTGAACTTGTTAACACCGACTATGAACAGACCGTCCATAGTAGAGTCCCTTGTTTTGGTCAGTCAGTACGTATATGTCTACCATGGCTGATTGGCTGATTGAAGTGAGGAAGAGGTCCTTCAATTTAATTTATTAGCTATTACGAAGAAAAGACTTCTTGGAATCTCAAGTCAGCGAGTAATTCCCGTCCACTATATTTCTACCCTTCTAGTATATAACCTTGATTGCCACCATCTTCTTTTATTTCGCTTCATCTTCGTTAAATAATGTGTATAAATGTACGCGGCAGCTGCTACTTGCATGATGGCCATCGTCGGTAAACAACCCGGACAGAGACAGACTGATGATCGCAGTGGATTGAAATGAAGTTACGTGCTTAACGTGGTTACGGTTCGTCCTCTACATTTTGACACCTTGTAACCGTATATGCGTACTCAGTTACGCATACAAGGTTCGGCTCTCACGTGTGTACCCACCATAAGGATAAATGAACAGGCAAGCTGGCAGTTAGCGTGGAATGTTTTGTCTTTTTATGGAAAAAGACAATAAGTGCGAGTTACAATAAACTATGACCGAACATTCCCATCTGCCACATAAATAAAAATATACGGTATTACACTCCCATTATGAAAACAGTCTAAAAATAACACGCGTTAGTCCACTTCCATTACAAGGGGTATTAATGTTCCCCGACACATCGAATCCACCGAGAATCGATGTAAACAAAACTCCGCTCTCCTTCTTCTCGCTCAGACCCACTAGAATCCCGGTCATCAACGGCATTCAACCCGAGATACTTTAAAACAGGAGAGCTCATCACATTGTCCAGCTAGTCTTCGAAAAAAAGTGAACCCTCCTAAGAGGACAGGGATCCTGAAACCCTGAAATTCTGCTTCAGGATAAAGTTACTGAAATTGTAATTGGAAGTGGTATTTCGATGCTATTTTTAATATGATGCACGTTCCCATACACATTATTAAGCATTTGTATGAAAGTGGAAAAGACATCCCGATAGTATGAGTCATATTACTGTCTTGTCTCAGTGACCTTCAGGAATGCCCATATTCCAACGGACAATCTAAATTATATAAAATAGAGGATATATATATATATATATATATATATATCTATATATATATATATATATATATCATATATGTGTACGTTTTTAGGACCGATTTAAGACCTTCTCCTTAACAAAAGAATCTGAAGTAAAGAAAGGAATCTTCCGCCATTCTCATCGTCCTCTCTATTCCGAATTCAGGTCGGGCTGTGTGACATTGGTAAAAAAAAAATAAAAAATAAAAAAAAAGGAGCAAAGTAGAAGAATAAAAGTCAGCAGAAATCCTGGAGTGAGTCGGATTGAAATGATTAACTGCAGCGTCTAAAGCGAGGAGGAATTGGACTCTTTCGGTGAGGTGTGATTTAACGGATGCAAAATAAGTTTTTAATAATAATAATAATAATAATAATAATAATAATAATAGTAAAAACTAGAGGCTGAAGTAGCTCCAGGACTCATGCAGAAGAGTGCGATCCTAGAAACGCGCACATAGTAAGAAAAGTGATGGACTCCTAAGGAGGCAGATGCAACCCCGGACCCCCCATTATAAATACCACCCAGTCGATTGGAGGACTGTGATAGACCAAAAAAAGAAAAGAAAAAAGAAATAAGAAGAAGAAGAAGAAGAAGAAAGGAGGGGAGGTAAGTACTGGGTATTGCCCCGGCGTCGCAACTACACGGAGGGGCATAACGATTAACAAGACTAGATTGATTGATTGATTGATTACGGTCTATTTTAAAACAGGCGTCATACATCTAAGGTTACTGACACCCGTAATAAACTTCAATAGAAAACTAAAAAGGCATAAGTTCAAAAAAGAATGTCATACCTAAAAATACATTTGTTAGCTAAAATGGAAATACAGATCCCACAAATTTTGCCTTTTCATTGGTGACCGTAAATCATCAGACGCTTTCTTATGAGATTAACGCATTGGTATTTACTATCATTCAGTCCACCGAGCAGGTGGGCACCTTGCGATACGACACAAATCAGAATACCAAGGGTTAAGGACTTTACTTAGCTAAACGGGCGTATTATTCGCACACCGGATAAGATTTTGAAGAATTCTATTGTGTACCCTGCACAACATGTATAATAAAGTATTTATAACACTCTTTGAAATTTTAATATATCTATCTATCTATCTATCTATCTATCTATCTATCTATCTATATATATATATATATATATATATATATATATATATATATATATATATATATATATATATAATATATATATATATATATATATATATATATATATATATATATTATATATATTTTATATATATATATATATATAGAGTACGGTGAGTAATTTCTTACTGACACCTTAGATCTTAAACTGTAATAATGGTGTATTGAGAACTTGATATTTAAAAGAACGTACGGTATATTTACCTTATCTCTACAGGTCAGTTTTATAGTATATCTTTTTTTGGCTGCCTCTCTTATCATTTCGACATAGAGTGAATTTTTTCAAGGGTGGCGTGATGAAAATCACCCACCGTCAAAAAAAAAAAGTAATAAATAAAATGGACGAGCAACAATGATTTTATGTCAAAAGTCTCCGTCGCAGATTCCAAACTGATTCCTTTAAACTCTTCCCCCGATCGAACCCCTCCTCGCAAACGCTGCTTCTTTATCTTGCCTTGGAATCTCTCTTTTAAACCGGCCTCCACACCATTTCTTTCAATGTACTTGCATCTTTTATTCATCCCTTTCGCAAACCCGCTCTACATTCGTCACTTTTATCTATCATGCCCCACCCCCCAACCCACCCCCCTGTCCCCCCAAATTTCGTTTTCCGAAGCGTTGCGTTCGTGTATCATTTCTCAGGACTTTATGGGGTCCTCTTTCGCGCGCAGTTCTTGCTTTTGCATATCTGTGACTGGGAGCTGAAGTATGGGAGGGAATTCGATATGAATTAAAAAAAAAAAAAAAGGAAATGGATATTGCATACCTGATAGGATACTGTAGAGGAAACGTCACGAAGATCATGCTTTTGGTTATAAATGGTTTGACTGCAAAGAAAAGAATTGATTATAAATTTATTTTCCGATGTTCTTGGTCCATGCATTCAAGACTGCATAAGGTTGTATCTTGAAATGATAAAAAACAGATGAATTTTCTTGTTACTCTAATTTACATTTTTGAAGATTGACACAACGACAAAGTATCAAAGATCAAAACCTAAATACAATAAATGAACATGCTGCAATTTTGAATTTGAAATGATTTATGGTAATCAAAATATATTTTTGTCTCCTGGTGAATACAGATATTACCTTATTCAGAGGTTACAAACTTTTAAGTATTCTATTCCTATAGATGGATTACAGAAAACAATTGAAGACCCCTTCTGTACTAATTCAGTTAAGATATGCTGCAAGGGTGATAAACATAGTTTGGTATAACCTCCGCACCACACCCTAATGGAATAGTATTTCATAATATTCCGCTGGGCTCCTGTGGGCCACTAGAAGACCCAGACCTACTTGGATGAGACCTATGGGGGGAGGGGGGGGGGAGCAAGGAAGCGAGTGGGAGATTTGTGGAAGATAATGCACTAGAAAGACATGAGTGACGGAATTTCACAGAAAGCCTTTTGCCCATACGCAATTATTCATGCGTATCAAACTTGCCAGTCTAAATCTCATTTTGTTGCCTAAATAAGATTTTCCATTGAAGAGCTGCCGTATTAATCAGTATATTATCAGAAATCCCGGATGACATCCGTAGAATACTTTTACCGGCATAAAGGTATGACGGTTCTTCGTGGTTTTTCTTTCCTCTTAAGTCATTGTCATTACAATGCAATCGCAGAGGGCCACTTCCTTTACGTCTGGAGTGAGCATCATGATGAGATGACTACTGTCAATCATATAACAAATATGTTTATAACATAATGAAGAGGTTTATATATTAGACATTTAAGTTAAAACAGGGGCTCAGTGCTTATAAAAATCTGCGATATCCAATATCATCCCCCCCCATTTTCTCTCTCTCTCTCTCATCTCTCTCTCTCTCGGGTAATTTAATGGATACGGTTCCCTTAAATGGCAAAATAATGAAGGAATGAATGATAAGTAGCTATTAAGCCTATTGTGCCTTACTTTAGATCCGCTCCCTTCACTTCGTATAATGATGAGCATCAAATCTGTTTCTTTTTTTTTCTTTTAATAAATACCAAAAAGTCGGAGGTCTGCGACGGGTTCGGCGTTACCATAACGACCGGAACGGAAGTTCCTTAACTCCAGATTCAGCGGATTCCAGGGAAGACATATACTTATCAAACTCTTTACTTGTGGAGAAGGAAACTTTGATCTTTATCTTTTACCTGGAACTATCGAGGAATAATAGAGACTTGAGGGAGCTGGCGCTTCACGTTCAGCGTTTTTAGGTAGCAGTCGATCTGTATTCATCATTATTTTTAACACCGATTTGTTTTTTCCAACTCAAAATCTGTTGAAAAAATGTTTTTTTTTTTTTTTTCGGGATGTTGCCTTTCACCCTTCTTTACGGCGCGTGTGAAGTCACGATGAAGAAATATAATAAGGTTAGATTCCCTATAAAAGTGTGACTGAGAGTCAAGTCTTAAATAGTCAAAAAATGGATTAAAAGGGCTTCGAAGGTATCTTGTTGTAGTCCTATGCACAAACACATCCCCCCCCCCCCACACACACACACACCCACACACACACACACACACACACACACACAACAAACATATAGAATCTATATATATATATATATATATATATATATATATATTATATATGAATAATTATCACATCGAACCGTGATCCAATTTTATATATCAATTCAAGCTACAAATGTCCTTTAATATCTAAATTCACTTTACCTCCCAAATGTATATTTTCTATATGTACGAAGGGGAATTTTTTAATTGATAATATTTCGTCCCCCCATTGGGATCGAAACCGACACCCCGTCCAAGTGGACGGGGACGAAATCAGGACAGTCAGTGACGCTATCCATCAGCCAACAGAGGACGCTATAAATTCATATCGATTCTGACCTTACAAATCACCCTCGATCTGGGAGCTTTCGTAATTAGAATCGATATGAAACCCCGTCTACCATGTTGGCCAATTCGAGCGTTTGACAGCACGTAGCCCTTTGTTTATGAATAATTTATCAACATCGAACCGTGATCCATTTATATATCAATTCAAGCTACAAATGTCCTTTAATATCTAAATTCACTTTACCTCCCGAAATGATATTTTTCATATATGTACCGAAGGGGAATTTTTTAATTGATAATAATTTCGTCCCCCCATGGGATCGAAACCACCGTCCAAGTGGGGGACGGGGACGAAATCAGGACAGTCAGTGACGCTATCCAATCAGCCAACAGAGACGCTATAAATTCATATCGATTCTGACCTAACAAAATCACCTCGATCTGGGAGCTTTCGTAAATAGAATCGATATGAAGAGGCCCCGTCTACCATGTTGGCCATTCCCGAGCGTTTGACAGCACGTAGCCCTTTGTTTATGAATAATTATCACATCGAAACCGTGATCCATTTATATATCAATTCAAGCTACAAAGTCCTTTAATATCTAATTCACTTACCTCCCAAATGATATATTTTCATATATTTACCGAAGGGGAATTTTTTATGATAATAATTTCGTCCCCCCATGGGATCGAAACCACCGTCCAAGTGGACGGGGACGAATCAGGGGACAGTCAGTGACGCTATCAATCAGCCACAGAGACGCTATAAATTCATATCGATTCTGACCTTACAAATCAACCCTCGATCTGGGAGCTTTCGTAATTAGAATCGATATGAAACCCCGTCTACCATGTTGGCCAATTCGAGCGTTTGACAGCACGTAGCCCTTGTTATGAATAATTATCACATCGAACCGTGATCCATTTATATACAATTCAAGCTACAAATGTCCTTTAATATCTAAATTCACTTTACCTCCACAAATGATATATTTTCATATATGTACCGAAGGGGGAATTTTTTAATTGATAATAATTTTCGTCCCCCCATTGGGATCGAACCACCGTCCAAGTGGACGGGGACGAAATCAGGACAGTCAGGTGACGCTATCCAATCAGCCAACAGAGACGCTATAAATTTCTATCGATTCTGACTTACAAATCACCCTCGATCTGGGAGCTTTCGTAATTAGAATCGATATGAAACCCCGTCTACCATGTTGGCCAATTCGAGCGTTTGACAGCACGTAGCCCTTTGTTATGAATAATTATCACATCGAACCGTGATCCCTTTATATATCAATTAAGCTACAAATGTCCTTTAATATCTAAATTCCACTTTACCTCCCAATGATATATTTTTCACATATGTACCGAAGGGGAAGGGGAATTTTTTAATTGATAATTTAATTTCGTCCCCCCATGGGATCGAACCAACCCCGTCCAGTGGACGGGACGAAATCAGGACAGTCAGTTGACGCTATCCCAATCAGCCAACAGAGACGCTATAAATTCATATCGATTCTGACCTTACAAATCACCCCTCGATCTGGGAGCTTTCGTAATTAGAATCGATATGAAACCCCGTCTTACCATGTTGGCCAATTCGAGCGTTTGACAAGCACTAGCCTTTGTTATGAATAATTATACATCGAACCGTGATCCAATTTTATATATCAATTCAGCTACAAATGTCCTTTAATATCTAAATTCACTTTACCTCCCAAATGATATATTTTCATATATGTACCGAAGGGGAATTTTTTTTTTAATTTGATAATAATTTCGTCCCCCCATGGGATCGAACCACCACCGTCCAAGTGGACGGGGACGAAATCAGGACAGTCAGTGACGCTATCCAATCAGCCAACAGAGACGCATAAATTCATATCGATTCTTGGACCTTACAAATCACACCTCGATCTGGGAGCTTTCGTAATTAGAATCGATATGAAACCCCGTCTACCATGTTGGCCAATTCGAGCGTTTGACACACGTAGCCCTTTTTGTTATGAATAATTATCACATCGAACCGTGATCCATTTATATATCAATTCAGCTACAAATGTCCTTTAATATCTAAATTCACTTTACCTCCCAAAGATATATTTTCTATATATACCGAAGGGAATTTTTTTAATTGATAATAATTTCGTCCCCCCATGGGATCGAACACGTCCAGTGGAGGGGACGAAATCAGGACAGTCAGTGACGCTATCCCAATCAGCCAACAGAGACGCTATAAATTTCATAAACGATTTCTGACCTTACAAATCACCCTCGATCTGGAGCTTTCGTAATTAGAATTCGATATGAAACCCGTCTACAATGTTGGCCATTCGAGCGTTTGACAGCACGTAGCCCCTTTGTTATGAATAATTTGCACATCGAACCGTGATCCATTTATATATCAATTCAAGCTACAAATGTCCTTTAATATCTAAATTCACTTTACCTCCCAAATGATATATTTTCATATATGTACCGAAGGGGAATTTTTTAATTGATAATAATTTCGTCCCCCCCATTGGATCGAAACCACCGTCAAGTGGGGACGGGGACGAAATCAGGACAGTCAGTGACGCTATCCAATCAGCCACAGAGACGCTATAAATCATATCGATTCTGACCTTACAAATCACCCTCGATCTGGGAGCTTTCGTAATTAGAATCGACGGGGTTTCATATCGATTCTAATTACGAAAGCTCCCAGATCGAGGGTGATTTGTAAGGTCAGAATCGATATGAATTTATAGCGTCTGTTGGCTGATTGGATAGCGTCCAACTGACTGTCCTGATTTCGTCCCCGTCCACTTGGACGTGGTTCGATCCCATGGGGGGACGAAATTATTATCAATTAAAAAATTCCCCTTCGGTACAATATATGAAAATATATCATTTGGGAGGGTAAAGTGAATTTAGATATTAAAGGACATTTTGTAGCTTGAATTGATATATAAAATGGATCACGTTTTCGATGGGTGATAATTATTTCATAACAAAGGGCTACGTGCTGTCAAACGCTCGAATTGGCCAACTGGTAGACGGGGTTTCCATATCGATTCTAATTACGAAGCTCCCAGATCGAGGGTGATTTGTAAGGTCAGAATCGATATGAATTTATAGCGTCTCTGTTGGCTGATTTGGATAGCGTCACTGCCTGTCATGATTTCGTCCCCGTCCCCCCGCCCCTTGGACGGTGGTTCGTCCCACCGGGTGGACGAAATTATTATCAATTAAAAAAAATTCCCCTTCGGTACATATATGAAAATATATCATTTGGGAGGTAAAGTGAATTTAGATATTAAAGGACTTTTGTAGCTTGAATTTGATATATAAATGGATCACGGTTCGATGTGATCAATTATTCATAACAAAGGGTACTCGTGCTGTTCAAACGCTCGAATTGGCCAACATGGTTAGACGGGTTTCATATCGATTCTAATTACGAAAGCTCCCAGATCGAGGGTGATTTTGTAGGTCAGAATCGATATGAATTTATAGCGTCTCTGTTGGCTTGATTGGATAGCGTCACTGACTGTCGCTATTTCGTCCCCGTCCACTTGGACGGTGGTTCGATCCCATGGGGGGACGAAATTATTTATCAATAAAAAAAAATTCCCCTTCGTACATATATGAAAATATATCATTTGGGAGGTAAAGTGAATTTTAGATATTAAAGGACATTTGTAGCCTTGAATTGATCATATAAATGGATCACGGTTCGATGTGATAATTATTCATAACAAAGGGCTACGTGCTGTCAAACGCTCGAATTGGCCAACATGGTAGACGGGGTTTCATATCGATTCTAATTACGAAAGCTCCCAGATCGGGGTGATTGTAAGGTCAGAATCGATATAATTTATAGCGTCTCTGGTTGGCTGATTGGATAGCGTCACTGACTGTTCTGATTTCAGTCCCCGTCCACTTGGGACGTGTTCGATCCCATGGGGGGACGAAATTATTATCAATTAAAAAAATTCCCCTTCGGTACCATATATGAAATATATCATTTGGGAGGTAAAGTGGAATTTAGATATTAAAGGACATTTGTAGCTTGAATTGATATATAAATGGATCACGGTTCGATGTGATAATTATTCATAACAAAGGGCTACGTGCTGTCAAAACGCTCGAATTGGCCAACATGGTAGACGGGGTTTCATATTCGATTCTAATTACGAAAGCTCCCAGAATCGAGGGTGATTTGTAAGGTCAGAAT
>NC_061105.1:44167696-44195196 GCF_015104395.2 Macrobrachium nipponense | reverse complement strand
TGCCCACGAGAACTACTCCCTTGTCAGACAATATTGGCTGCATGAATCGCTTCCTTTACATTGGACTGCTTCCATTTTTCAGGAAAGCAGGAGAAGCTTTGTCAAAGCCTCGCTTTTAGCTAAAGTAGGACGGCGGAGGCTTCGGAAGCTTCAAAAGATTCCAAATTTATCGAGGAAATTGTCGTTCCAGTTCAGAGAGAGAGAGAGAGAGAGAGAGAGAAGCCGAGGAGGAGGAGACGAAGTGTTTATGCCTCCACAAAAGGCCCTGTAATATTTCGGCCAGGTATTGAAGAGATCCTTCCTTGCAGAGAGAGAGAGAGAGAGAGAGAGAGAGAGAGAGAGAGAGAAGGACCATGATGCTTTGATTCTAACACAGATTCACCGTGACCACGCCCTTAGCATTAATTTCTTTTTTGTCTATATTCATTGATCATATACTTTGGAACGCATCAAAAAGATGATAAAAGCACAAACTTCAAAACTCGATGCATCAAATTTGAACACTGAGAGAGACGTCCCCGGGATGAAACAAAGGGGAAAAAATGTCTGTCTCATAACTTCATTATGATTTTGATTAAACCTAAATCTCATCTCCTGAAAGACTCAAGCAAAAACCAAACTTGATTACAAAAAATATCGAATCTGATGATGGAATAATCCATAATTCAGTTTCATACCACTCAAAATAATTAAACCGATCAGTCACGGTTCTAACTTAATGTATAATATACTGTGATGAATGTGATTCGAGTATTTACTCCTGGAAGTTCCTCAATGTCGAAAAGCTTCACGACAACATCAGCGCTCATTTCTGAGCTGGAGATCAGCAGAATGATAAGCATTAGCCACCAAGATCATTTCTCATTTTCTGATGTCCATTACAAACAGACTTCTGATTGCACTTTGCCATTATCATGGCGGACGAAAAGATCCATAGAGCCATTTCCTGAATAAACGTTGTACATAAGATAACATGTAATGTCGAAGTTCAAAACTGCAACTGAATCAGGTGACTATTGCTAATAGATGTGGCTGTCTGTGTCATATTCCTGATGAGGCTACTGGATTAATAGCTACATGAACTCAGAGAGAGAGAGAGAGAGAGAGAGAGAGAGAAGAGAGAGAGAGAGGGGGGGGGGGTGTTGTTGATGGATTATGCACAAAGGGACGCCATGAAGTTTTTAAGTTAACCGAGAAGTGACCTAAACGTTTGACAATATTGAAGAATGGAATAAATCTCTGAGATAATCATACCATTAATGTAATAATTTCCCAATTCTCCTTCAACCTGAATTCAAAAGTGGGTCACCATGAAACTTACATCTGGGGAAATGTGACGGTGTTTAGTTAAGGATATAGATTATAGACAGATAGGTCACGTCTTCATGGATGACCTGTTTTCACTCTTCCCCGGATTATGGAGCCACTTAGTTTTGTTTTTGTTGTTGTCGTAATGCCATTACTTAATGTCAGAATAATGAACGTTGCTTAGATATACTATATGCTCATTAACTATAATACACACACGCTTAATCCATTTTTTTTTAGATCCAAAGGGATTACGGATTATATTTTCAATTCCACGTATAGCTTTGGTAATTTAATTCCGTTTCGCGCTGGAAATTGATCTATAACCCTCTCGCCCTGAATGGCTTTCATCCATTTCATAAGCTGATTTCAAGATGTTGGGAGGATGAAAACCCACCTAAGCTCTTCTGAGAAGATTATGTATTCGAAGACTTTTGGGATTTTCGTGTTTATGTAGAAATATTTAATCTGGATTCAACTTACTTTGGTGTGAGCTTACTATGCAATATTTTTAAAATGAATATCTTAACATAAAACTGAATTCTTTTTTGTGATGTTATAATCCCTTGCAGAGGATAACAGCGTATGACACAAGATACTTAGATTAAATTTTTTAACATTTAACATTTCAAAAATTACAGTTACTTAATAAAAGCATTTCGCTTTACAAAAGCACCCATCATTCTCTGACATACACATCCGCATATTCACAAATATTACTGAATTTATTCATATGCACAAACACATTGAAACAGATCCACAAGAAACCCATAAATGGATCCTGGTAAAATACCAACAAAATTACCCTCGGAACTGTTTTTGAAAATGGATCTTGGCGAAGCTCTGAATGCATTTACGAATTGCTCTTCGAATAACAGGGATGGGCGAACCGGGAAAAGAACTTCCAAAGCTGGAATACTGGGAGAATATGTGCAAAGCATCAAAACTGAATTCCAATTTCTGTTGTAACACGTAATGAAGATGAAGGGACCATCTGTCACCTTCAGATGCAAAAATATGAAAAGCAGAGCAAATATTAATTTGGTGAGTGGGTCGTCGTTTAAAGTTATCAAAATTTAAAAAAATTTTATATTTACTTTTATTCAGTGGCAACATAACTGTAAACACAGCCCACTGCACATTGTAACTGTATCATCTCCGCTATGTGTTTCCGAAAGATTTGACATTATGTATTATATACTGTATCACATATTGATGTTTACACTGACAAAAGAGTATTTAATCTTACCTTCTAAAACCTTACAGGCTCAACCTTGAGAAATCCCGCGCCTCTTCAGTCATCCCAAGAGTAGGATTATTTCCATCTCAAATCAGTCAAATATGTTTTCTGTTGGAAAGACGTATAAAGACGTGAATAAAATTCTTCCTTATAACCATAATAAAGCTGCCTATTACACATAGGCATATCAAATGAGGAAATATTTAAAAGCAAATTTAGTTCTGTAAGAATGGATAGGATAAATCTTGGACCAGCCACGTAATGTATGGCAAAATCTCTTGTTGAAGCCAGGTACTCTAACGAAAATCTTTTGAAAAACCCGAAACTCTTTGAAAACACCGAAAAATGGTAAAAAATGAACTTGGTGACTCAACATGCATGGACTGAACCTGAGTTGAACCATTTAACTGGAAAAGACCCTTTTTTCTTTTCTTTTTTTAACATGAATGAAAACGTGTTGGAATAAACTAACTATACAAGGCAATACAAATTCTAATACTGTAATACTCTCTGGTGGGACAATAAAAACACCAAGCATAATTATCTTGGTTCTATAAAAATGTTAATAGTCTTGCCTAGTTCTTACACCTAGAACACATCTCTTTCCAAACCCCCAGAGAACCTTCGCCCGATTTCTCATTTATCTAAAACCTCATATAAACTTTTCCAGACATAACCTTCCACGTCTATCGCGGTATATTCCCACTGACCCTCCTGAGCAGGGTTATCAAGGCTTACCCAAACTTAAGCCGTTCCTTAGGCCTAAGCCCTCCCCCCCAAAAACAAAAACAGGCCTAAGCCCTCCCCAAAAACAGGCCCAAGCCCTCCCCAAAAACAATGTTCTATGTAAAAGTTCAAAAGGAGTCAGCTTCAGTTATAATGACAAGCCTTTGTGTTCTTGTATCGCGGTTGAAAAAAAAAATCTTGGAATATTTTGTCTGATGCAATGAAAATGGCATTTTCCTTTCAGATGATTATCACGCACTTTCAGCTTTTCTTCGTTCAAGTGAACATACATGGAAGCCTCAAGATCTTTTGATTTGTGTATTAAATATCTTTGACGACACCCTCACCGTGCGTTGGTTTGAATCCCACCACGGAACAACAGTTCTTTCCCAATATTCCCCAATTGGATTCATGGTTTGGTAAACAAAAAGCATAACCCAAAGAATTGCAAGGGAATCAAGAAGTTATATATATATATATATATATATATATATATATATATATATATATATATATATATATATATATACATATATATATATATATATATATATATATATATATATATATTATATATATATATATATATAAATATATATATATATATATATATATATATATATATATATATATATATATATATATATATAAATATATATATATATATATATATATATATATATATATATATATATATATATATATATATATATATATACATATATATATATATATATATATATATATATATATAATATGGTTGTGCACGTCTGCATATGCTCGTAGATATTTGGAATGCATTTAACCTATAAAGATTAAAATGATAAACTTATTTTCCGTATATACACGCGAAAAACACATTGGATTCAGTACCTGAAATAAAGTTACTGCCAAGGTAAACGCTGAAACCCATAACACAGCCGTCTTCTCGTAGTCAGCTGGATAAATTGAAATACATCACCTAATTACCAAAACCCTAAATCTCTTCAGACTATTTTGGGACAGAAATGTACATAATGAGAAGCCAGTTCCAATTCGAATACAAACAGACTTCAGTCAGAGTGTGAAATGTATTCATTTATGTGGTTGTGAGTTATGGTTTAAACGAGAATATATACGTATATAATTAAAAAGGTCGAATCATTATATTTGCATACGCCAATATAATTCTACTAAATGAACAGACATTGGTTAGGATTAATGTCTGGGATCTCGGAATGGATATGAACACCGAGATTCTCGTTAGGCAATTATGGCAATGAGCGCTATGCGTTACCTGGTATATATATGGATGAGAATGCAAATGCATAACACTGAACCTTCACACTTGCTGCGACAAAGGTGCAATTCTCTTTACGGCAAATCAAATTATGCAAATCACACGCACTCACCCGAACGGAATTTGAGCTGAGGAACGAATTCTATTCCTTATTTCCTTTTTTTTTTTTTCTTGTATTTAAACCCAACTCCCATTGTCAAATTCTCCCTCTCTCTCTCTCAAAAGGAAAATTCCCTAGTTCTGAGGCGAGAAATGGTTGTAGTTCTCCACGCTGGAAAGGCACAGAAATACATGGCTGAGAGACATAATGTTATATTTCCTCTGCGTTCTGCTTTCCCTTTCGTTCTGCTTTGGCAAAGACAGCAGAGGGCAACGAAAGGTTTCCAATATTCGCTTAGCAGGATTCTTAATAGAAGGGTTCACAAAACTTGTCACTTGACATTTGATTTTATGTCTGTAAAATGTTTGTGGTCTGTTTCTTTCTTTGTATTTCTAAGAATTTAAATGAACTTTTAGTGATTTGATGTTTTTACCTCAGCTGAGGAACCTAACTGAAGTTCTGATTTCACTCGTGTGTCTGTTTGCTATTTTTCATTGTTTGGTCGTTTGTATTTTCGAGAAATCATTTGTTTCAAAATTCCATCGAGGAAATTTTAACCCAATTCTGAAATGTTTTGGCAAACGACAAAGGAAGAAATTTTATCATGATATAGATACGACTCAATTCTTCTGATGTTTAAATGTTACGTAATTATTAAGTAGGCCTTTTTAACCAGTAGCTCATTATACAGTAGATTACATTTTCCATGACAACAAACCGATCTAATTGAAGGTATACGAGAATGCTGTGACATTCACTCCATATTTTTGTTTACTTGAATTAAGACAAAAATATGACCAACAATATTCCCACAAGTAATTGTCAATTTATCATTGTAACAATTATCTAACAAGGTCTAATATTTCGTTGAAAACTCCGCAATTTGAAAAATACTTGACAAGTTGATACCTCATATTTTTATATTGGTAGAAAATATAGTGAAAACTTAGCATACTGAAGCAAGCAGAATAACTTGATAGTGAACATTTCTACGGCAGAGAGAGAGAGAGAGAGAGAGAGAGAGAGAGAGAGAATTTGGGGAATCAGCTTCAGCCAGTGAAACTTTTTTTGTCGTAATCTCAAGGAGAATTTCGGAGCCAAGCTCGCAATTTCTCTTTCACTTTTATAAACTCCCGCGTAAAGTTTCCAGTTCCAAATAGAACATGACTAATCCACTGCTCAATTAACAGGTGAGAGAGACACCTGGCTCTTCCGGGACACCTGTCCGTTACCTTTGCAAGATTAATCGGAAATGATGGTTCACGAAAAGGGATTATTCGTGTCAACTGAAAATTTAATTACTTGTTACTGCATAACAGAGAGAGAGAGAGAGAGAGAGAGAGAGAGAGAGAGAGAGAGAGAGAGAGAGAGAGAGAGAGAGAGAGAGAGAGTCCGTTTTGGACAATTCTTAAAGAATTAAGCTGAAAATTTAATTTCTAAACCATATTGTTACTGCAATGACGCAATATTTTGAAACATTTTAATTTCAAAATAAGGAAAGTATTCTGTCACACAACACTCAAAAGAGGTAATATATTTCATACGACTTTTATCAAATCGATGGAGAGTTCCTACCCATGAGTGAACTCAAACAAGCAATTGTAGCAAATATGTCATGTGCAGAACTAGATATGTTCTAGATCACAGCGATCACAACTGATAGTGATCAAAATGGAATATTCTAAATCACGCTGCATTCAAATTGCAACATTCAAAATTATATACGTGAAACTTTGATTGAAGTATCACTATCCTTGGCGGCTACCTCTGGTTTCTCAAGAGACAGAATATGGGAATTAAATTTATTCAATAAGATATTAAAAGACGGATTCTAAAATGCCAAACCTTAACAAAAAGAAGAGGATGCCATACTTTACTTACCTCTATACACGAGGTCAAAGGCCCCGGAAATACTTCCGGGATATTTCTTCATCTAAATACATTGCAGAGCTGTAAGTACTTTTGACGATATTCAACGACTCATTTAGAGGACACAGAAAGCGACTTTTAACCTGAAAATGAAAACAAACATATACATAGTAATAAGAAATTTCTGTTATATAAATTCATTTTACATAACAATGCACTTCAAAGACTGGGCATTTTTAAGCGATAAATGAACTGATGAAAAAACTTGGCTGTGATATGTAACAAATGAAGGCTAATAATATAATATGATATGATATGTATGAGACATCGTTGTATGTCATATGTCACGTGCTTTGATTAGTCCTCAGAAATTGGGAATCATTGTTTTTAATTTCCCTGGAGACAAAGTGTTCGAGCGACACCATCGAAATGCTGACATGTCTCTCCTTGGGTGGTGTGATATTCAAATCCTTACCTAAGCAGGTCAACGCTCATCTGTCGTTAAGGGCTCTTGTCAAAGGTGCCTTTGAGAACTGGATATACGTGGTTTCTGGGCGTGAACAGTGTATGCGAGTTTGTGCGAGTTCGTGCGTTCGTATGAGGTTGTCCGTACATAATAGCAATGTAACTAAAACCATAGAGAGAGATTGTTGCGGGAGTCAGGCGAAGCCATAGAGGCTTTTGCCTTTTGTGAAAGTGCTTGGAGATTCTAGACTGAAAATGGGTAAGATTTACTGTCCGTTTGTAAAAGATGTTCTGTTTCATTTAATCTTTTGACTTTTTATTTACAATTGTGTATGCTTATCAGTTTGTTCTCCTGTCTTTTTAACAGGCGATTCTGACAAAGGGGAATGGTTTTTGAAGAAACAATATATATATTTTGGAGTTGGTGTTGAGTGACTGCTAATGTCATGACTAAACTAATGTTAGTTATTTGATTAGTTATTGGGGATCAGTTAAGCTATTTTGAACTTTGAGAACCTAACTAAATAAATGTATTTTGTAGCCCGTTTCTGATTTGATCGCCTTAGGAGAGCAGAGAGAGAGAGAGAGAGAGGAGAGAGAGAGAAAACGGAGTGTTCCAGTGTCTTAGACCACGGTCCCATGCTACCAGAATATTTTGAGATAACCAGGGGTTCGACCCCCCGGGTTATATATATATTATACATAAGTCCCAAATTGAAAATACGTGACTCGGAAAATAAAATACATTTACTCTATATCGCTGAATGGAGAGAAATTCATTTCTGAATAAAGTATGAATATGGATCAAGGGTTTCCATCTGGTATTATTCATTCTCAATCATGATTATACTGATATGTGTATAGCTGTCAAGCTATGTTGCATATGACAGCTTACTAATCACCCACATATAGGTGGCAGTTTTAGTGATTTATGGACTTTTTCATTTATCAATATTTTCAATGAAAATTTAAACATATTCATATATATATATATATATATATATATATATATATATATATATATATATATATATATATATATATATATATATAATAATAGAGAGAGAGAGAGAGAGAGAGAGATGAGAGAGAGAGAGAGAGAGAGGCTACTCTTCAAACTTCAAACTACACACTTTCTTCCTGCAGTTTAACGCACATCAACCTTCCATTTGCACCGAATTTATTGTGAAAAAAAGTGATAAACCCGATGAAGAATATATTCCTGTGAAGAATATATTCCTTTCATTATACCCTAAAACTCCTCTCTTCTTAGTAAAACTGTCTTTCTTTCCATTTCCTCCCCTTATTACAGCAATTGAGCGTCCCAATAAAATACAATAAGTGCATTGTCTTCCCCTCTTGGAGATATATTTATTTCCCCCTTACCATTTGCACCATTCAAAGAAACTCTATATTGCGTCAAACACACTTGCACTTTAGATGAAAGGAACAGAAGGAGTTGCTTAGAAGAAAGGAAATGACAGTCTAAAGTACGTACAGAAATGAATGTTTATTAAAGGGAATGAATGAGAAAAAAAAGTAGTTTAGAAAAAAAATAATAAAATATCTAGTGAAGAATGGGACTTCTAATTTAGGGCAAAAGAAAGTCGCGTAAAATAACCCTCAAAAACTCATAAGGGAGATTAAAGCCATTCCCGCCAGACGAGAGAGAGAGAGAGGAGACGAGAGAGACGAGATGAGAGAGAGAGAGAGGTGAGGTTTATTAGCTATACATTATTTTCGACAATTAATTCATTTCTCGTTTTCATTTGGAGAACAAAAATACATCATTTGTTGAGATCATTATATACATCATTCAACCCGACGAATAATCCTGATTATTATTTTTTTTAAAGAAAATTATAAACTTTTCGTTTATTCTCCAAATTCCCTCCCAAAATCTTCGCCATTTGATGGTAATTAGCCGAACTTAAGCTGAAATCTTATATTGTATGTTTGTTTTACATAACATTTTATAGTTGGGTTTATATCTATTGCAGGTGAAATGTTAATTTATTTATCACATTTTTTATTTGTTCATATTGCTATCCTGAATTACCGCTTCAAATTTTCGATTTAGCTATTTAGCCTAAAGCACAGTGATGAGAACTATAGCTACAGGTATTTGTAAGTTCCTACAGTGTTCTATAAGGGGTTTCGTAAATAACAAAGCAAAGCTTTGTCTCTTTCACTCTTTCTGAATAATGAGACCCATTTAAATAAATCACATATTTTCACATATTTGAAACTGTCAGCGAAATAGCAAATACAAAGAAACATTTTTAGTGATCACAACGAGTCGATAAAACTTATAGTCTTCAAAACAAAGGATTTTTTCAAAATTATTCACTATATTTCTGTTTCCCTTTTTTACTTTTATGGTAAACCTTCCTCCCTGTTTCGCTCTGACGCTCAACTGGCTCAAGTCTATCCCAACCATGTCTCGTCAACACACTTTCATGAACACTTTTTGATGTTCATGATATTTTTCTTTGCAAGACTGATCGACACCCAAAGGTGCTCAGGCACTCGACGTCACATTTACTACTCACCGGTCCGTTCACCTGTCAATGAGGACCAGCTACTCCTTGGGTGACGAAAAGGTCGCGGGTCTAGCAACCCCATCCCTAAAAACTTTCTCAGCAACAGGGATGGTTCTACCCTTTCGACTCTACTTTGTTATATATATATATATATATATATATATATAATATATATATATATATACATACATATATATATATATATATATATATATATATATATATATATATATATATATATATATGAGCCGACGAAATTATTATCAACTAAATATTTCCTCTTCGGTTAACATATTGAAAAAATATATTAATTCCGATGTTGAGCGAATTAAGTATTAAAAGACATTTGTAGCTCAATGCGTATATACGAATCACGGTGATGTGATAAGACATATATATATATATATATATATATATATATATATATATATATATATATATATATATATATTATATATGCGTGGTGTGTGTGTGTGTATAATAGTGCAAAAGACAAAATTAAATACTTCATTTGTTATATGCATCACGTAGTACTCACTGTAATCGCTACCTGTCACTAAAACACAACGCAAGAACATTGAAATCATAGTAACTAGTCTTAAAGTACATAATCTATATGAAAAATATATGGTTCCTCTCAAATCTACTGAGATTCTTATCGCTGCTTAATTGCAAATTATTTTTATGCATCATTCTGGGTTACTGGATATTTATTTAGTCTTTAATCAAGTGTAATTGGACCCAAGTCTGCGGAGAGAAGACGTCAGAATAGATGGAAATCCTAAGCGGTACTGTCAAGATGAATGGTGAGAGAAATTAGGTAATTACTTTTTAAGCATGTCTCATGTAGGTATGTATGAGAGAGAGAGAGAGAGAGAGAGAGAGAGAGAGAGAGAGAGAGAGAGAGAGAGAGAGAGTTAAAAATACTTTGCGTTCGATGGTGATTTGACAGACTGTATATCATGTTTATTAGAACATTATTAAAATGTAACACTTATTCGAAAAATTCCGAAAAAGAGGAATTCGACAAATTCTGCAAAAGTGGAATATTCGACAAATTCCACAAAAGGGGAAATTCCACAAAAGGGAATATTCGAACAAATTCCGCAAAAGGGGAATATTCGACAAATTCCGCAAAAGGGGAATATTCGACAAATTCCGCAAAAGGGAAATATTCGACAAATTGCGCAAAAGGGGAATATTCGACAAATTCCGCAAAAGGGGAATATTCGACAAATTCCACAAAAAAAAGGGGGGGGAATATTCGACAAATTCCCCAAAAGGAGAATATTGACAAATTCCCCAAAAGGGAAATATTCGACAATTCCGCAAAAGGGGAATATTCGACAAAAATTCCCCAAAAGAAGAATATTCGACAAATTTCCCTAAAGGGAATATTCAACAAATTCCGCAAAAGGGGAATATTCGACAAATTCCGCAAAAAGGAGAATATTCGACAAATTCCCCAAAAGGAGAATATTCGACAAATTCCCCAAAAGGGGAATATTCGACAAATTCCCAAAAGGAGAATATTCGACAAATTTCCCAAAAGGGAATATTCGACAAATTCCGCAAAAGGGAATATTCGACAAATTTCGCAAAAGGGAAATATCGACAAATTCGCAAAAGGGGAATATTCGACACATTCCCCAAACCGAAGGGAATATCGACAAACACCTCAAAAAGGGGAATATTCGACAAATTCCCCCAAAAGAAGAATATTCGACAAATTCCCCAAAAGGGGAATATTCGACCAAATATTTGACTAATTCCACAAAAGGGGAATATTCGACAAATTCAGTAAAAGAGGAATATTCGACAAATTCCAGAAAAAGGGGGAATATTCGACAATTTCCGTAAAAGGGGAATATTCGACAAATTCCAGAAAAAGGGGAAAAAGGGGAATATTCGACAAATTCCGTAAAAGGGGAATATTCGACAAATTCCAGAAAAAGGGGAATATTCGACAAATTCCCAAACTAATGCGGCTGCTGAGTTACAAGTAACTGTTTGACAACCTTTAAGCTACTAACCATTAATGGTTAGTTTGCACACTATGACAAACGGTTATATTTCGCCCATTATCCTTTACATCTTCAGTCAAACTGTGTCAAAACAGCTAAAAATAGCTTACGCATCCTTTCTTATAACTGCACACTGTCCTACTTATGTAAATGAACTACACCGTCATTTATCATTCAGCAAAGAAAAATCATGAAAAAAATTGAGTAGTAATAAAGAAGAGAAATTACGAAGAATGATGAGCCTAAATACGCTGCTTCATCAACCGTATTCACTGATATTGCTGTATTTAACCGACCCCCTACATTTCCCGAAAGATTCCACCCGAACACGAAGCTGTGCTACTGGAAGAACCGTCCACCCGCTCCAACTTCCGGAGAAACCCCCCCCCCCACCCCCCCCCCCCCCACAATTTTTCCCCTGAACCGGTCTTTCTCCGTCCCTATTCGAGGAAGCTTTATGAAGTACAGCGCGTGAAAAGAATGGCAGATAGAGGAAGATGGAAAAGAAGAAGAACGCAGAGAGGAAATTCAAAAGACATTACGTAATACGATGGGCTGGCTCTCTCTCTCTCTCTCTCTCTCTCTCTCTCTCTCTCTCTCTCTCTCTCTCCTCTCGCGTGTAGTGAATGGGGACAAACGAGAACGGAAATCGAGAACATATGTTCTATTCTTCTTCTTCCTTTCGTCGGGAAAGACGTTTTCCTATTCGAGTGCGTCTTGGCTTCTGCCCGTTTTTCTGGGGTTTATTGGATGCTGGTCAGAAAAAGATAATTCTTTGAGAAGATAGTTTTTTAAATTTTTTCATTCAACCATAACCTTCTTGAGAGAAGATGCCGTTTTACAAACTAAAAATGCCAATTACTTTCTCATCAGTTGTTTTTTAACATTCCGGGAATTACCAACAAATTGAAAAAAAAATGGCATTAATATATTTATCTGAGAAAAATATATAAAACAAAAAAATGCATATAATTGTATTCTAATATGACTCTCATGGTATTCTTCAATCAAACGAATGACTTTTGTTTGATCTGTTATTATGTTAAATTCATTTTTCATACGAGTTGAGTTGACTTGAGTTGAATATAAAATTTAGACCAAAAGCCAAGCACTGGGACCTATGAGGTCATTCAGCACTGAAATGGAAATTGGCAGTAAAAGGTTTGAAAGGTGTAACAGGAGGAAAACCTCAAAGCAGCTGCAATATGAATCAAGTGTAAGGAGAGGTGGAAAGTAGGATGAAGAAAGAGAATATGAAAGGAAGTGCAGTAAAAGGAACGAAAGTGGTTGCAGTTAGGGGGCCGAAGGCACGTTGCAAATTTGGAACCTTAAGTAATGCCTACAGTGCACCACACAAGGTCCACTGACGGCACTACCCCCCTACGGAGCATTTTTCATATGCTTCCACAATTACTAAACGTTAGTCAGCCTGCACCTGTCTGCCACTATGGTCTTCCAAGTAGTCTAGCAGGGAGTTGTAGATTCCTTGGAGGGAGGATATGAACGAAAATGGCGGATTAGCCCCTTACGTCGTAGGATACTGATAATCGCAAGTCTATTCCTGGAGGATAATGGAAATAAGCCCAAACCATTCTCGCTTCTGTGTATCGTGCAGTCACCATATTGGCAGGCATTGGTTTGCAGTTCCGGAGAGGAGAGAGAGAGAGAGACGAGAGAGATTAGAGAGAGAGAGAGAGGTCATGTCAGCAAGGTAGGAAAGGGCAAATGGATCATAGGATTTTCTCCTCCCAGTGATGACGTAAGCGACCCATAAGAAATGTACAGGGCGAACCAGTGAGAGATGAAGTGTAGCTTATACAAAAGTATCATTTAATATTCATGAGAAGGAAATCGCTCCCACCGAGTAAAAATACTGTCGAGAGAAGATATAGTACGTCCCTACACGTAAAGTAATCTGCTTCATGTTCGAGTCACTCTGTTACTTATATGAAAATGTGGCAGATGCATCGAACTATAAAAGATAAATTCTGACGTCTTTCCAGCATGATATTCGTAACAACTTTTTGGGGGTTTCACATGAAGACAGAAGAGAGAGAAAGTGTGTGAATTGTATTGAATTCTGTTCCCTATATCTCTCTGAAGGTTAACATATTCTTTCAGTTTGTATGAATTTTTTTTTCTATACTCTTATTCTCTTGACATCAAATCCGTTTGAAAAATTATGCCTTAATTTCCCGTTGTATTTACAGGCTGGTAATAAATCTGAATAGTCTTCCTAATTTATGTTCTTAACAAACATTATGGCGATTTACAACTGAATTTCAAACAGTTTGGAAAATTAAATTCCTGTTATTATTTAAAAGACACTGAAGTCATGAGGGAAAATAACAATATATTACTGAATGTCTCAGGAAGTGAATATTCCTATTTCCATTTGTTCTGCTGATAAATATCACACTCATCCAAGAGACTCGTTGTGTGTGTATCTTCCATTCTTCTATAGCCTTGCTCTCTCTCTCTCTCTCTCTCTCTCTCTCTCTCTCTCTCTCTCTCTCTCTCTCTCTCTCTCTCTCTCTCTCTCTCTCTCTCTCAACTCAGATATCAGAAACCGTATTGCACTTCAAGAGAAAACGTCTCTATCTTCATATCCATATTTCGACGGTTTGATTTCGCCATCCATTTATTTCTTATAATCAGACCAAGTTACTCTGAAAAATCCATATCATACATTCAAGTATATATGTTTCCATAAATTTTAATTTTCAATACTATGCAAGAATTGTTTCCTTAAATCTAATTTTCAATTCATTTAGAGAATGAAATATTTATATCTCTAGATCTTAAACCAAATTCCCTTGAAAAGCCGTGGAAATCGGGAACTAAGCTCCGCCTTCCTCAGTGTCATATCGCTCATCAGACAGAGCTAGCAGACACAAACAGGGCTTCAAACCAAGCAATTAGCATAAAGAGCTTCCTTTGCTAACATGTCAGCTCAGAACTCGTCTCTCATAATGTGTAGCGGCAAGTGCATTAATTAGTCTCAAACACTCTCTCGCTTAAAAACTGAGCCTCATGCAAATGAGGGAAGGGATCATTCGATTGGATCTGAAGACTTCTTGCAGATGAAAATGCTCCTTCTTTGTCGCTTTATTAGTCATTAGGAACGAAATATATTAGTTATTTTTAATTAGGGTTATAATGGAAAATTCAAGATTTTCAGACATGAGATTTGCCACAAGAAAGCAGTTGACACGAGAGAGAGAGAGAGAGAGAGAGAGAGAGAGAGAGAGAGAGAGAGAGAGAGAGAGAGAGAGATAGACAAGTCTTGGTTTGCGAAAATATATATATTTCTGGCAATGCCCTAAATTCCAGAATTCCCGTTTCTAACATAACCGAAAAAAAAAACAGCATTTGGTGTGTTGGCGAAGGCACTGGGGTCGCAATGGAAAGTCCAGAACCATTAGGCACTGGAGCTCTCTGGAGGAAACTCTCAGGTGAAAGTTTTTCTCGTCGAGAAAAACAATGGAAAGTTACTGCTCTCGTGATTTTGTTAATGGGGAAGTGGAGGGGTAAACAATAAAGAAAAAGTATTAGTGAAAGCGAAAATTTAAAAAAAATATCAGTGAGAGAGACCAATGAAAGAGTCAAAAGGAGAGTAAAACATAAAATAAATATATAACGATATGATTAATCAAACTAAAGATAAACCAATGCTTCTATGATGTAAGTAATCTAACGTGATTTAACTTCAGAGAACTTCTAGCATAATATTGGGTACATACAGACTTTCGAATTATTTGCTCTGTAGGTGACGTGCTTTCTGTATTGGAAATACAATTATATGTGGTCATTTATTACGAAAAGGGGCCTCATTTCAACTCCTAACTATGTGAAGCAAGAATATCCCGTGGCTAGTGAATCAATAAGGAGGTAAATGGGTAACCCTTCATAATGGAGGTAAATGGGTAACCTTCATAATGGAGGTAGGTAAATGGGTAACCATTCGAATGCCGTCAACAGGAAATGACCACAAGAAATTTCAGGAATTTGGTTCAAAGAAAAAAAGAAAATGTATGACAAGTGTCAGACAAGACTTAAAAACGGAAACGAAAAAAAACACACCAAAAGGTTAGAAACGGTAATGATAAGTGGAAAACGTATATAAGAATATTCATAAAAGATATATATAACGTCACAAAAGAAATAATAGTTCCAACTGACCCCCTAAAATGCAAACCCTGCGCTTTTGTACTTGATTCCGGGGACCCATTACAAAATCTGCCTTCGTCTCTCATCATACAAATTGGAGTCACTGAATTAATACGACTTTGAGTCGACCTTAATCCAAAACATTAAAACTTCATCAGTTGCTTTTAAAGGAACTCAGTACGGGATGATGTTGATGAGATACACTTCGATCACATATCGAAATTACATTAGGAAAACAATTCTCCAGCGCACGGGAAGATTTAGGACCTATGTAAAACATTGTTAGTTGATGCACTAGCCATTTACCTCTTTCTTACACGTATTTCTACAGTTACATACTATATCAGTAAGTTTAGGTTGTTCTTGTATTCCTTTACACCCCTCCAGGTGTTCTTAACAAAGGTGAAGTGTCATTTCTAGTCTCTTCTATCATAGACAGAACAGGATACGGAAGCTCACACAATGTCAAAAATGATCCTCTTATACCTCCTTCCGGCCTCAGGACAAGACTGACAGAGACACGAGGAAAGACACGAATCCTTTCCCCCTTTTTCCTGGTGGAGGCAAAAAGTCAGAAGTTAAGAATGAAGACAACTGCTTCCTTTCTTCCTGTAAGAGAGAGGATAATCCAGAATAAAGGATATGACCCGATTCCATGTCCTCAAAAAGGAGAAAAAAGAAAGAAGAAAAGGAGAGGAGGAGGAATCCCCCCCCCCCCCCCCCCCCACACACACACACACACACACACACACACACACGAAAAATGATCGTGTTTTGCAGTCACTTGACCGAAGCAGATCCAATGCCTCAACGTCGCACAATTGATCCCCCCAAATGACTGGCAGATTTCAAAACGTTTTCCCCCCAGAAACGTTTTCAATGAGATCATTGTCTCCAACCTTCAGAGCAACTTCAGACTAACAAACGCTTCGAGAAGTGATGAGCTTATTGAAATATGGAGCCTCGTTTCCTTGTGGTTATTTAGAAGGACAAAATGATAATTTGCTACTGTTTTTTCTGGGTGTCGTGGCATAAGGTTTGTTGCAAATATTCAACTTTCGACATAAAAAATTATGAACATCTAGAGATTGCTCAAACTGTACAGAGTAATTTTTACTCGAGAGTAAAAAAATATCATAAGCACAGTTATAAAAAACGGTTGAACGTCAACATCACCGAAGAGAGAGAGAGAGAGAGAGAGAGAGAGAGAGAGAGAGAGAGAGAGAGACTTGATCCGAAACTTCGGATCAATTAGGGTTCATCTGCCTTATTTATTCATCTCTTATAGATAGTAATTGTTTATCATTTCTCTTATAAACCAGAAAAATGTTTCTCATTTCAAATTTTCCATCAGACAGAACGTTTTTTAGCAAAGTTAATACTCTCTCCACTTCTTTCCATAAGTGACGATAGAAAAAAAAAAAAAAAAGAAAAAAAAAAAAAAAAAAAAAAAGACATTTATGTTGGAAGAAACTTTCTCCTCTCTCTCTCTCTCTCTCTCTCTTCCAAGAAAGATTAAGTCCCTCAATCTAAGTATCTTTTACGGATTTTCGCAAAGCAGCTTAAGATGTGAAAAAAAAAAAAAAAAGGACAAACAATCACGAGAGAAAAACTCATTAAAGTCGGCACAAATCGCCTTTTCGTCTACCCCCAAGAGACTGAAAGCAGGAGAGATCTCCAGATTATGCTACACATTGAAAATAAAACAATACAAATATAAATAAATCTTGAGAGGTCCTTCCCTTGTTTCCGGGATTTATTATTATTATCATTTTTTTTTTACCTTTTCCACAACGTAATTTACAGCATGTTCATTTCAGTTGCACTTCCCGGGGTCAGATTCACTAGGATTTGGGTCATAACGACTTTGGTTCCCTTTTGTTCTACTGACAAACGAAGCACGGACGCCACAAATCAGGATAAGTTTCAAAAGAGAAAATATATTTTTGGAAAACGCCAATTTTAAATTCTCAAAAATACTGCCGGAAGGGAGAGTTTCAGCAATGGGCAATTAAAGGCCTTCATTTACTAAAACAATACATTTCAATCTCCTTAGCATAATCAAGCAGCCTTGGTGTTTACTAAGCAAAATCAATTCCCTGTTGAATTTATAGCCTTCATAACGTAAACAGTGCTGTATAAACACTTGCACGTAGAGTAACTAGATAAAGAAACGGGCTAGCTCATGAAGGACGGACTGATGCTAAAAATGAATATTTTCAGACGATTGACCTGAAATTTATTCAATGTCACAATGAATTTCTGTGGTTAATCTATTTAGATATTTTTTTACATCTACGAGTCGACGGCTTCGACTCACGAGGTTATAAATGGCCATAGATCCAGGTGAGTAGTAAAATGCTTTCCTTAGTTCTATTTCTGACAATCAGCTTCCACTCATAACACAAACAGAAACAAAACTGAAACACTACCAATAAAGCCAATTAAAGTATTAAGTATGCCAATTAAGCTTAAGAAAAAAATAGAAACGTTTCGGCGAAAAACTCAAACACCTAAATGCTCATTTTCCATCTTCAATCTCCATTACATGCTTCCATTTGCCTAAACTCAAATAACACTGATGTCGCTCCCAACGAAGAACTCGTTATTTTCCGCTCGTTTAAATCGAGAACCATCACCTTGCGTCACTCTCGAAATGAGAATCGCCACTTTGCTTCTCGATCACAAGGAAATTGTCCAGAAACTCTTACGGGAAGTAGAACAATAAAACCTCGCGACCCGAAACATTTGATGTCCTTCATTAAGAAGAAACTTCGGGGGACGATTAAGCAGACGGAGAATTCAAGTGCTCGAGGACCGACGTGCTTGATTAAACGCGCCTTCACACGCACGCACGCACGCACACCCAATTATACATATATATATATATATATATATATATATATATATATATATATATATATATATATATATATATATATATATAATATATATATATATATATATATATATATATGATATATATAATGCATTTTTGTCCACATAATTTCCTTCTGGGATGAGGTTGCGAGCCCATTACCTTGAACCACGTTACCATCCACATACCCTCGTTTGGCACAGCGGTTCCCTTACGGGAAATTAAATGACCAAGTATTTTCCTCCCTGCCATTACGTAACTCTTCCTCTCTCTTCCCTCTTTTGGGCAAGTTATGCTCATTAGTACTACAGCATCCAACTCTTCAGATAAAAGTAGTATAACTAATCAGATGTTAGTTTCACTGTTGAATCTAGGGTTGAATATATAATTTATTCCAAATGTCAAGCACTGGGACCTATGAGGTCATTCAGCGCTCAAATGGAAATTGAGAGTAAAAGGTTTGAAAGGTGTTACAGAAGAAAACCTCCCAGTTGCATTATGAATCGATTGTTAGGAGAGGATGGAAAGTAAGATGAAGAAAGAGAATATGAAAGGAGGTACAGTAAAAGGAACGAAAGTGGTTGCAGCTAGGGGGCGAAGGAACGCTGCAAAGAACCTTAAGTAATGCCTACAGTGCACCGCATGAGGTCCACTGACGGCACTACCCCCTAGAGGGGAGTTTCCCTGTTGCCCTAGTTGTTATACCTAATTAGAATTACCAGCAGTTCACGCTTCAATACAAATCGTGTAAGTGGCATATACAACAATGATAATAATTATGATAACTATTGGTGTTTTCACGAATAACAGATGATGGGATAATCTGATTAACTGTGCGCATGAATGACATCACTATTTTTTTTAGTAGATTCAATAATGACGAAACAAAAGAGATGAAACAAAAGAGATGAAAATATCCGCAGAAATGATCTCAGCTTCAAATGAAAGGGCACCTCGTGTACTATAGCAGATTCACATCAACCGTGCATTTGATGTCTAGGCCAGTCCCTTACGACGCTCCTGATTGGCTGTTGATAAGACAATCACAGGGCTGGAAACTCTCAGTCTCTCGTGAGAGTTCACATAGACAGGATGTATATTCCACCTATCCTGAGGGGTACTTTTGAAAGAGGTGTCCCTCAGGAGATGTGGAACATAGATCCTACCCATGTGAACTCTCGAGAGAGACTGAGAGTTTCCAGCCCTGTGATTGGCTTATCAACAGCCAATCAGGAGCGTCGTAAGGGACTGGCCTAGACATCAAATGCACGGTTGATGTGAATCTGCTATAACTGGAATGTTTTACAGAATACGGAATGAGGAAACGAAGCTTGAAGATTGTGAATTATAAGTCACTGAAAAGAGAAGTAAGATGACCGACCTGATTGAGTGTGGTTATCAGACTTACAGGCATGGCGTGATGAAATGATTAAGTGAGTCTACTCATCTCTGCGTGGATTCTCTCAACTCACCTTTCGTAGGGCTGTCTTTTATCGTTCTCTTTTTATCAGGAATATCTTGCTAGTCCCTCTGAAAATAAAATGAGGAAATGGGTAAGAATTACTCGAGGAAAACCAACTAATAAAAAAAGCTAAAACTTCCAATAACAACGTCAATACAGTCCCTATTAATTAAATAAAATAAATACTGATTCCTTATTTGCTAAAGTACTTATTCCGCTTTTTTAAATGAGATAAAACTGAAGAACTGTCAAATGAGACATGGCAATTATGTCTCGATATTCTTAAACGAAATCTTCTGTGCAAATGCCCTTGACCAAAAGGGTGCTAAACCATAGGCCTAACCTTAAGCTTCTTAATTGATCGAAACCTAATATGGATTACTTCCCATTTCACAAAGACCCAAAGTAATTGGGAATGATGGGGCCCGAGATTAGGTCTATTATGGCTATCACTAGGCCTGTAGTCATAGAGAGCAGTGAGAGCTTCGTTATGGCACCAAAGTCAGTAGCACTGCTTAGGCCTATGCGCTTGGTTTTCTTAGGAGATGGACTGGGCGGAGTGAAACTTTAATATGTAGATTATCAGTGAAAAACATCGTGAAAATTAAGAATAGTATATATGGTGGTCGTAACATCCAGCAAACCACCAAATGCCTCATTCAACTGTGAAGATCAGACAACACCGTTACTGTGACCCACGGATGTTTCTCCTTACTTTCCAGAACTGGATTTTCTCACAGCCTCCGTTGCTCGTGAATAAAGGACCACAGATCATTACTTCCAGAAACGCAAACTAACGAAGAATTCAAAATGGATGGCCTTCCGCCGAATTCACAGGAAGCAGAATAACCTGTCGTCATTATGATTATTCACCTCACATGACCAGTCTCAATTTCTATATTTCGATTATTTAAAATACAAACCGACAGAGTGAAATGGAGTTATAGAAAGCTTTTACGGCAAATAACAATCCGTGGTAAACGGCTCATGTATACTTTGTAGAAACAAGTGAGGTATCGTGGACCTTCCCTGCAGTTCTTTACTATTTTTCTTTTAATCTTTATATATCACACTCCTATTCCAATATAGTTACGGTAGGCCCATAGTGCCAAATTCCTGGAAGTTCATATTTTCTATGACTATCCTCTTAATGGACTGTACTTACAAGTAATAAATAGTTTTTTTTTTATAATGTCAAAGTATATAACATAAAAACAATAAATTAATATGCAAGTTATCGTTAAACACAATAAATTAATAAATCAATAAAACTGAAGAAATATTCTTGAATTTCAGTGCAAACTTTCAACATTTTAAGTAAGATTCTGTCACCAAAGCCAGTACTTTGATAACATTTAATCGGGTAGAAGGGCATAGGCCGCATACACAATTTTTTCTTCTTCAACAGAACTAAATAACATTTTCAAGTATTTCATCTTGTATATACCTATACATATATGCAATGACATTTATAAAAGAGAGGTCCAGTTTCGGGAAGAAGGCCCATTCCTCAACCCCTTCCATAAAAAAACTAGGTAAGGGCCTGTACGGTATTATGGCTTACATTTAAAGTAGCGATTTACCCCGATACCTATGCCTTGGTAGTGAGGAAGGTACGGGACGGTCCTTTTAACACGCGTTGTTCACTATAACGAAATGCGATCCCCTGCTGGATCTATAATGGATAAGTGATTCTAATATGAAACCTTTCACAAGTCTCCATATCCCTGATTTTATGATAGGAATAAGTTTGTTAGCACTTTTGTCCTGTACTTGCAGTGCAAGTCTGCAGCCTAGATCGAAGTTGACATTAGTAAACATGGCTGCCTTGTTGAGTAGCTAAGCCAGCGGTATATAATACTGACCACGCCCGAAAGTCACACAACCGATTTATAACAATGAAAACGACAAAAACGATAAAAATATATATAAAGACAAATGAACCACACTTACCATCGATTTTAGGAACACAAACTTCTGAGTAACCACTAGGCCTATACTCTTTGGTGGCTGGTTTTCTCACTATGGGTAACCCGGTATATTCTCAAAAGAAGCCTGTTTTTGTCTCCTTTTTCATACTAATAGTATCTTTTCCTCCACATGTCATTATATCGTTAATGAGAGATTGAAGAGTTGCAACCTGACCACAGAAATAGTCCAAACTGGAACGCAACGTTTTTCACCGACGGCATCGCGCCTACAACTTAGGATAGCACCAGCACCAGCATGATCAAATGAATGTTATTTACGTCTTACAATTTAGTCCTGCACTAAAAATAATTTACCAATAATAATAAAATAATTATAATATATTAAATACATACAAAATAAAAAGAACATTAACCTACACTCGGATATTTTTTATGTGATAGTATATAACCTAAAACGAGATAACTACATTTGATATTACGTTTTGTGGGCTTGCCGTTCCACAAGACACCATTCTGGCGGTTGACGTTAAAATAGGCTGTTGATATTGACTGAAAACAAACAAACAAAAACGATAGTGACTGAAACCATACTCGTTTCGATTTTGTTTCCATCTGCTTGCCTCTGTGAACAAAGCTTTACACGATACACCTCAGAAAACGGTAAGAAGCAATGTTCAAATTGTTTGTTTCCCCTGAAATAGCGTCTCGTTTTCATTAACTTCTCGTCACTTTCGAAGAAAACTCTCATTGAGCAACATTGCTGGCAAATCAATTAATTCTTTGCAGAATCAAACGACGATCTGAAACTGGTGTAGATCGTAATGCAGAGGTCATGAGCATCATCAAGCTTAAAGGGCACAAATAACGCTAATATATTTCAATTTGGTGGTTTTCACACGTCATTTTTCTCTTAATATTAAAATAAAGGAGCTGCCATTATTCCAGCCGTCTAATATCATTCCTGTGACTCTCTCTCTCTGCTCTCTTTCTCTATTATTTCTAATTCATAAGCATCTTTCTACCTCTCTCTCTCAGTTTTTCCCTGACCGCCCCCACCCCCCACCAAATGGATCTATAACTGCCATCACCTTCATAGGCCTAATTTTACGGGAGAGGATATTAAATGAATTATAGAAGAGTCACATTTTGTCGAAGATCTCCCTGTCTGTTGCCTCTGTCTGTAGTTAGAACCCATAAAATATAAACACGATGGAAAGGAAACTGATTCTCCTGGTGAAGCTTTTAGGCCTACCAGACAGAAACGATTAAGAGTTTCATTGGGCCCTGAATTCAGTAGCATTAGGTAGGCCTATGTCATAAAACTCCTGTTAGCCGCACTATTTGAAACTTTTTGTTAGGCCTATGTCATGCATCTCCTGTTAACCCCACTATCTGAGATTTTGGTATGCCTGAACTGACCGAAGGTCCTGTATCCAGTTCCTCCATTTGTTAAACAGTATGTAACAGATATTGTAGGAACTTTGATGGAGTTCGAAGAAATATTTCTTTGAAGTGGTCATTTTCATACACAGATCAAGTACGTAATGTTACTTTCTTAAAATATGGACACTGTTCAGAAATATGTTTTTACATGTGGTCTCGTTTGGAATGTTGAGGTTGTCAAATAATGCTTATATGAGAAATTCATTCACGTGAACAAGTTTTTTTTCACTCGGAAATGGTCGGTCCAGTATACATAGAAACTCTATCGAACAATGTATGCAAGTGTAGCATTACTGATGCTTGTATGCATTAATGAAAACGCCAGTACTTGATAAAACTTGATATGAGTTAAGACGACTTTCTCTCATATTATTGCTGTATGTTAAGACTCTCTCTCTCTCTCTCTCTCTCTCTCTCTCTCTGTGTGTACGTAAGTGAGCATTTGAGTATTAATATTTGCCATTGCGTTAAAGCCGCCTAAGTACCGAGATGGAGAGAGAGAGTCATTTATGAAATTATGAAAAAAAAATTTATATAGATAACAAAGAGATAGAGAAAGATGAAAATTTTTATCCATTCTGGATAGAGAGAGAGAGAATAATTATTGAACGTTGTTAGAGAAAAAATAAGGGAACAAGATGAGATAATCATCAATATGTTACTAGAAAAAACATGGAGAGAGAGAGAGAGGATGCAATACGCCTTATTGACTATCTGAAAATGCATCATTCTTATTACCGTAGATTGACTCATTAAGAACGTCATTAAAAAAAAAGACATAACAGCGAAAGAGTGAGATAATCATCATTTATGTTACTTTAAAACATGAGAGAGAGAGAGAGAGATAATTGAAATAACAGTCTTAGTAATAAAAATAATTTAAGAAACAGAACAAGTGTGAATGCGAAAAAACGAAGATAAAAAATCTAGAAAAATTTAATGTTACTAATTTAATAGGATGAGAAATCACTGCAGTCTTACATGGCCAATGAAATTTGAAAAACTAATAATAATAATGATAATAGTAAATAATAATTAGAATAATTTCTTAAGGAATAAATGAAAAACGCCCCTTTTATTCCAGGAAGTTGTAGTAGGGAAATAAAGTCCATGAATTAATAAGATTATCATACTGAGGAAAGAAAAGTAGTGAACTACACATAATAAATAAAATTTACTTCATTAGCTAAAGATAAATAGTATAAATTGCATTATCGATGTTATCATTATTATTACTAATATTATCAGTATTAGTAGTAGCAGCTGTGGTATCGATAATAGTTATAGTTATAATAATAGTTATAAGACATAACAGTATTAAATGTACTAGTTCAAAAACAAAGCATTTTAACAACTCAGCATATAAAGTGTATCCCTGGATTAGAAAGCAAAAGCGCAGGTGACCTGTTTGTAAATTAGGTCAGATATGAATATATATGAGTGGGAGACTGTGCTTTCCCTTTGAAGTTTTTTTCTTTTTTTTTCTTTTTCTGAACAAGTGCTGTAATTATTATGTAAGTTGTTTTCTCTGTTGAGCAAGATGAAAATGCTCTCTCTCTTTTAAAAACAAAAACTGAGATATTCGACGCACATTTTTATCTAAGCACACACACACACACCACAATACATATTTATATGTATATTATATATATATATATATATATATATATATATATATATATATATATATATATATATATGTATATATATTATATATATATATCATGCGTGTGTCTTTGTGTGTGCGCAATTTTAGGCTTGTATATATATATATATATATATATATATATATATATATATATATATATATATATATATATATATATATATATATATATGTAATATATATATATATATATATATGTATATATATATATATATATATATATATATATATATATATATATATATACGCACATACATAGCTATAAAGAATAATCAGACAGCTAGAAATTATGGGCGCCGGCCGTCTTTCATTTCACTATACGAGTGTCTTCCACATCCTTTGCATTTCGTCTATAAACGTTTGGTTAATGATAAAGGCATCAGACGCCTCTCTCTCTCTCTCTCTCTCTTTACTATTCTTCCAGTTCCAGCTATTATATTTTCACATTTTTCTTATTCAAGAGAATAACTAACTGGTTGCGTCATCGCTTCTTCAAATTCACGGGTGAATAAGAAGAATAAAAAAATCTTTTCCGATCAAGTACCATGAAATCTACTACCAATATGCGATGAATAACTAATTTGGCTGCTGATAAAAATATCATTATTATTCACAACCATCCCCGTCCTGTCTTCATTTTGTTAACAGGGATATGTTACGAGGAAAATTCAGCATAAAATGACGGATCCTTCACGTCGTGTAACATGGAGATGAAATTAAATGGTGTCTGCTATTACTTAAATTAAATGAGGAAAAAGAATTTTGAAGAGGACGTTAAACTTTCGCATTTCTGAAAGGCAGCCAAGGAGAATTACCCACTGCCTTCTGCACAAATATAGCAGGCATTTTATTCATTCGAAAAATGCATCCCATAAAACTCCTTTATGAAAAGAAAAAAAAATTAAATGAATCTAAGAACTGCAAAACGCTTCTCATGAGATTTAGAAAAAAAAAGTTTGCATGACACGAAATAACATTAAAAATGAAAATGAAACAACAGAGTTAAAAAAAGAAAACTTTCCTGTCGGAAGTAATTTCGACTTGTTCGCGTCTTGAGACAAAACAGACGACCGAGTGTGTGTGTGAGGTTGCTAAGAGCGAAACCTGTACCTTCCTAAATGAGAGAGAGAGAGTCTTTATTGACGTGAGAAGTCTTTGCCACAAAAGACAAAGGAAAAGTTAGGCCATGAAATTCTTGCTTTCCGTGTCTGGTTATTATTAGTCTCTGTCCTGTGGACGACAAACAACATCGTTAGAATCGTAAGTGGGTGTTTCTTTGTTCTATTCCTTTCTGTTCGTCGTCTTTTGTTCTTCGTCTTCCTGAGCGAAGAGACTGGAGCTGTTGCTTGCAATTTTTCCGAGCGTCTTCTCTTGCTTTCGTCGCGGTATAAGGAGTAATTAAGATATTTTCTTCCTTAACGTTTTCTGAAAGTGAATACTGCTTGCAAGCATAATTTGAGTAATGAATAGGCAGGTTTATTCTATGTTTTTTTTACGGGAATACTGCTTGCAAGCATATTCTTGAATAATGGAAAGAGATATACTGTGTTCCTTTTTAATTGAAATGAGTATAAGATACCCAGGCAAACACATATACTATGCCACTACCTCAGAGAGGCCTAATGTGAAACGTGAATGAACAAACTTGGTAATCTACAGAAACTATTTTGTATTTTGTTAAGAAGGAATCGAACTACCCAGCGATGCGACTTATGCAGACGCACAGACCACATCAACCTGTTTCATTAGGGGGCTTCCGGGCGGTGCAAGAAAGGGAAGTTATGCGAACTCTTTATCAGTTTCATAGTTCGACAGCGAACAAAGTTTGGGGATTTATGCTTCATCTCGGGAGAGAATACATCTATCCACGAGGCTTCGGCCTCTTCGTCCTTTATGTTAAAAAACGAACTGTTTTTCTCGAGTAGTTGTTTCTAGAAAAAAGGAGTTTGTGTTCTATACATTAGTACACCGAAGGTAACAAATTCCCGCCATTCAGTTTATCATCCATAAATCGGAGAAATACAGCCATTACAAGAATGACTAATTGGTTATATGTGATTCAGGCTGCCATGCCAAGCACTAGGATTTGATTTATAGTTTGGGCATAATGGCAAGCACTGGGGCAACTAAGGCCATTCGCGCTGAAACGGAAATGGCAGTGAAAGGGTGAAAGGAGTAACAGGAGGAAAACCTCAAAGCAGTTGCACTATGAAGCAATTGTTAGGAGAGGGTAGAAAGTAAGATGGAAGAAGGAGAATATGAACAGAGGTAGAGTAAAAGGAATGAAAAGGATTGCAGTTAGGGGCCGAAGGGACGCTGCAAAGAACCTTATAAGTGATGCCTACAGTGCACCGAATGAGGTGCACTGAAGGCACTACTCCCCTACGGAGCCAAGT
>NC_061105.1:44154360-44167196 GCF_015104395.2 Macrobrachium nipponense | reverse complement strand
GTACACAAGTCGTGCGAATAAAGGAAGGATAAGTGGCGCTCCTCCAAATGGACAGAATATAATTTCGGTGTCAGATGTCTGAGAGAACAATAGGTGAATAACACCACCTGCGCTGTTATCATTATGACTGTCAGTGATAGAGAAAGAAGTCTGAGAATTTCTTATCTAACGTGATCCCAGTCACTATTACGTCTTCCATTCTTACCAGTCGAGCGAAGTGAATTATTTTCATTCCACTTCATTTCCGCTCATTCCCAACAGCGCCACTTGCAGAGGACGACATTTCTCCTCATTTCTAACTGATTCAATGCGGAAATGACCTGCCGAATTCAAGTCTCATTCCTGACGACGAAACTGGAATTGTTCTGTCTTCGTATTCAAAAGGACTGAAAACATTCGGTTTCTTTGTAACGCGCCAAACGAGCAAAATCTAATTAAGGCGTCGTTCGTTTCAAATGTCAATAGAAAGCGACAAAGAGGTGCTCGTAATGGCTCACTTATTGAGGCAAAACATCGGATTTCATGTAAATGGTGTGTGTCCATCTGTGTTCAGGATCCATAAAAAAGGAATCATGTCATTATTAAACTGGAACAATTTTGACTCAGCTGGGTTTCCAATACTGCATCTTCTGTGTATCTAAAATTCAGATCAAATTGTAAATGCAAATTACTCTCTACATTTCATCCAATACTCAGCCGCTTTATTCGTGCTCATTTGCAAATCCAATATTATTCTATCACTCTATTCCGTATCACTCACATATGATCAACAGAGCCATCCATTCTCTCTCTCTCTCTCTCTCTCTCTCTCTCTCTCTCTCTCTCTCTCTCTCTCTCTTCCCCACTGGGGTAACCCTATAATAAATGTTAACAGGTGAAATGATTACTACGTGATGGATTATTATTCCACGTGAATTCCAATTCAAATCGGAAAAAATATGAAGTGATAAAATTATGTAGAGGATAACATAAATATGAAGCTATCAATAAATATAAATCGTTACCCAAATGAAATATTTTAATTTACAAATCACTTTTTAATAGCCATCATTAATTTGTGTTGTTGCGTTTCATTATTATTTCTGGTTTTTCACAGTTTTCAAAACTTCATTTCTTTAAAATGATGACAAAGATATGGATTGTGATGGAAATGATTGTGATGGTTCGGGCAACATTGTTCTATTATAAAATTTACGAATGAAATAACAAGCCTCTAGTCTCCTATTTTATTCTATTTCAGGAAACATTCGAGCTTGACGAACCTTGAATGAGCCTATGAGACTCAGTGTCTTGACAGCAAAGGTATAAAACACTGGACCCAAAAGGAAGTATATTCCTTATGATCCCAGCTGAGACTCCCATTATACTATAGAGCTTTAATACTTTGCGATATATCACGTTCTCGCTAAATTAAAATCCATCTAATTCCACGAGTTGGTTTGTCTGTTGCTCTTTTAGTAATTATCTTATTAAATTACTTTGTCTATGTTGTTTTCTGTGAAGCGTGTCCAGAACTAACATATCCAGAGAGAGAGAGAGAGAGAGAGAGAGAGAGAGAGAGAGAGAGAGAGAGAGAGAGAGAGAATGAATTCTTCATCCCATCATTTAAGATCCTCTATTGAACATTAAATCCGAGATCACAAGCCCTACCTGTGTGCTGCCGTAACTAGAATTTCCATTTCACTTACTTCCCCTGAGCGTCCCAACACATCTATTCTAAAAATTATGAATCAACTGTGGAAGTCTCAATTATATATTTGTATTAACTTGTTTTAACATTTCCGGATTAGGTTTGATTATTTTACATCAACCCCATCTCCCTTTTTTTCTATTATGATACAGCAGTTTACATCTTTAAAATACTTGATTTTTTTGTAAGTTTAAAAAATCAAGCGATGTGTTAATAATAAAGAGATCCCTGGATTAAAAGATCATTTTTCGTCTTTTGCTTGAATTCTGATAAAGCAGAATAATAAAAACCATTGTACACGCAAGAAGTATAAAATTCCCTGAAGGCTATAAAAATCACAGGCGCTTTCGACTGCCTCTCAGGTCAAGAGGTCAAGTAATAGCCATCGCCTTCATGCATGTATACTTCTGTATTTACTTTCCACTGTTTGCGTAAGATGGAGATAGTGAAGATAATGACCACCAAAATGAAGGAAAACTTGGTATTGTAATCATTCCCCGAAGGAAACGATAAAAACGAAAAAGGAAACTAAGCAGTAGTAACTGATAATGGTGATGAAATAAGATGTCAATAGATATCGTACAAATCAGAACAAACTATCGGATCTCTCGTGTATCTCAATGTGTTTAGTTCTGTAAATGACAAAATAGTAAAATGCTCTCTGCAGGGGAACTGGATCACGATTGTTAAGGGAACACAAATAGACGTCTGGCAATATTTTGTAATAGGAATTTAGGAAATCATTCATGTAAAATACACCTCGTTGAAAAATTCTCTCTCTCTCTCTCTCTCTCTCTCTCTCTCTCTCTCTCTCTCTCTTCTCTCTCTCTCTCAGATATGCACCTCAATATTTGAAAGTGATAGGCGAAGAAAATATACTGAAATATCCTGTTGGTTTGTAAGGTTAAAGAAACTGTGCCAAATAAGCTGTTAAAAGAAAGCTCAAAGCTGGAAGCTTGTTTCTGGCAAAACTGGGTAAATTTTCGAAAAAGGAACAAAAAAGCCGAGTTAATTTCTCGCAAAAGACAAGTGCGAAATACCTACCCATGGCTCCAGAGCTATTCCCCCAAATATTTTTTCCTTTGCTTCTTTTCACAGTAATGATACGATCAAATATGGTCCTGTTACCATCGCCATTATCGTCATTGTAATGGCCCACTTTACTCCTGAAGGCCGTATAGCCCCCTTTTCTCCTCAATGTGATCACCGAGCCGTTTGTTTTCATTGGACATGACAATGACATTACTGCTGATGACAACCTATACTCAACACCCCTTCCCCCACACCTATCATTTCCCCTCCCCCTTCCCCCACCCCATCACATTCCCTCCCCTCCCACATGTATCTGAATTCCGTGCAAAGACACAGCAAGGTACAATTTCAACTTCAGGTAGTCCGGGAAATTGTCATTGGAAATTACTTGTATTTCTCATAAAGACTACATAATAATAATAATAATAATAATAATAATAATAATAATAATAATAATAATAATAATCATAATAGCATTATTATCATCATCATCATCATCTTTACGCCTATTACTTGAATCAACACCATTCTGCAACTAGTAACTTCAGTCTTAAAAATATGTATCTATTCGTTCCTATATCTATTCAGCTAACAATGCATTCCATGCATAATTCGCACCTACATATGTATCGATCTCTAAGGTTTCCAGCTTCATTTTCTATTCGCTTATTTATTCCGTAATTTCATTTGATTATTAATATTCAAATATCTATTGTTTTTCAAATATATATAAGTTTATCTATTTAACCGTAATATCTTTCAAATGCGGCTTCCAGCTTTGAAACAAAACGAAGGAAGTGATTCTTCAAATTGCAACTATAATATATTAGTTAATGAATCCGTCTTCTCGTCTTTTCCTCGGATGTTAAATGATCAGGGAAACATCGACATTGATGGGGATTGGTGGTTTCAGTGGGAAATTGGGTCATTTCCTCATTATCTCTAATCAGAGTTTTGATCACAATCTCTCTCTCTCTCTCTCTTCTCTCTCTCTCTCTCTCTCTCTCTCCTAACAAATGCCAATATTTGAACTGGTATATGTTCACTTCACATTTTCTCTCTCTCTCTCTCTCTCTCTTCACAAAATGCTAATGGTTTGAACTGATATAAATTCACTTCACCTTCTCTCTCTCTCTCTCTCTCTCTCTCTCTCTCTCTCTCTCTCTCTCTTCTCTCTCACAAAATGCCAATAGTTTGAACTGGTATAAATTCACTTCAACTCTCTCTCTCTCTCTCTCTCTCTCTCTCTCTCTCTCTCTCTCTCTCTCTGTGAAAATAACAATGAAACCGAAATCGCAATCTGAATCCAGAAGGTATTTTGTCTCTCTCTCAAGACCCGCACGAAATACTTCCATCGTCTTGGCTGCATTTTTATTCCTCTAATTGAAAAATAATAGACTCGTTGGAAAATAAACGTCCATTTCACGTCGCTTAAACGTCAAGATTGTCATTATTTTAATTCGTTTTTACTGCGATTCAATTCAACGCAAAGGAAGAGAAACGAAAAGCGAAATGAAGCGACGACTGATGTGAAAATTCATTATACCAATAGGAGTAGTCAGCGAAAGGATTCTGCTATGCAACGGCGCCACTGCGTGACGCCGAACGTCTGACGATATCACATGAATTAGTGCGTGTTTAATATCAATTGAATTCGCCAAATAATAATTTCAAAAAATCAACGAAGAACGTGACCTCGGTCTTCATCTGTCTGGTGAGTTCGTAATTATACCACTGACCTGAATGACACGGTGAGATCATTGTCATATTTCATCACACTAGATTTAAATTGTTTGTTTTGCTGATTTTCTCGTTGATAAATAATTACTGGATTTCTCAACACGAATCAGCTATCTATTTTGTAACTGTATCTGCTCTGTATTTTCGTTTTATTTATAGTACATCACTTTTGTGGTAAAACACATCTATTAACCTACGGAAGTATGTTTATTGACTTACCTTTTCTGCCTCGTGGCCGCGTACGGAAGTGGCTTTTCCGTACCACGTCTATGACTGTTTTGTCGGCGTCTGGAAACTTTTCTCTGAAATAGAAACCAAATCAAGAAGGTATGAATAACGTAAAAACGTGTATATAAAAAAATTAAATAATTTGAAATAATAAAAGCATATGAGTGATTTACTGCTTTTAAAAGGGGTCATTCCACCTTTCTAAATGAGATTCATATGCGGGACTCTGTTGTGGTTGAAAGCAGTAAACGTCTCACCAAACCCAATGGCTGTCAGTCCTCGAAGGCCGATCGCTGTTGTTCCGAGAACATGACTGGACAAATGAATTACTGGTAAATCAAGAACTGATATGATACCTCCTTATTTATAAAGTTTTCCTTGAAAGCTACATAAGCGTGTATCCCGTGAGGGGGTAGTGCCGTCAGTCAGTGCACCTCATTCGGTGCAATGTAGGCATTACTTAAGGTTCTTTGCAGCATCCCTTCGTACCCTAGCTGCAACTACTTTCATTCCTTTTACTGTACCTCCATTCATATTCTCTTTTTTCCATCTTACTGTCCACCCTCTCCTAACAATTGTTTCATGATGCAACTACGTGGTTGTCCTTTTACACCTTTCAAACCTTTGACTGTCAATGTCCGTTTCAGCGCTGAATGGCCTTAGTTGCCCCAGTGCTTGGCATTATGCCACCTCCCCACCCCTCCCCCCCCCCCCCCCAAAAAAAAAATCTACATAAGCGTGTTTAACGGGAACTTGACACAGAATGGACCATACGGTATTTTTGGAAACGAGTTGGAGCTGTTCTACTGTAGAAGGATGCTTATGAAAATGTTGATAACATATTAATATAGAAAGTAACTAGAAAATGAGATCAAACTAGATAGAAAGTTCTGCAAACAGGAAATGACACAGACACAGATAGGGTAAGTGTAAGCCACAATCCCTGACTTCCGTTGTCTCTTAATTATGTCAGTTAGTCAAAATGTTATGATTCTGTACAAGAATAATGTTATCATATTAGTAACACCAATTAAAGTGACTAGAGCTCTGGATAGAACTATTAAGAGGGAATGCACAAAGGCAAAGGAGAAATGAATGGATGAGATTTGCATTTTGTCATAGTATATGTGAGGAAATACAGAAGGGAGAGCTTGGACAGACAAGTGACGATCGTGTGCACGTAAGGTGTCATTGTTATGCGATGATTCTCAGAAATGGCAGCGGCATTAACTGCAGAAACAAGCGGCAGAAAAGCCACTTCTGGCATCCAGTGCTGGCTGCTGGGCCATCAACTGTCAGTTACAGAAACAAGATCCCAAAAGAACAGGGATTCCCATTTCACAAGTAAGAGACCTATTTTCATTAATAAAAAACTTTATGACTGTGTTGAAATAACCTCTATATTAGCTAATAAACTAATGGGTATTATTTTAGTTTCAACCATTATGGGAAATCTATTATATTGATATTTTTCCCGAGTAAAGCACGTGATAACAAAACACTTCTTCTCAATACATTATTGTCGCTAATGCATACTTACAGAGAAAAAAAAAGATTAAGTTTTTACCTCGAATTTTTCCTAAGTCGGGAGAGGTGTTTCCTCTACGGTAATGTTTACTTTTAATGAGCCCTCTAACTTACTTTCTTACGCAAACAAAAGCAGTTCCAGTTACTCATTATTGGCTGAGAGGTGTGACATCGTTATGACGTCATGGGTTTCATAACCAATTACGAATGACTTGAGTCGAAAACTAAGTTTCACTAGCATTTCAGCGGAGTAATAAAGTTACCTGTCTAGTGTCCACTGGTATCCTTGTTTGACTGAATACTCGAATAATGAAGCAAAAAACGGCATTTTGTCTTCCTGTACCTATGGCAGAGGTAGTGGCTGGCCCTTCTGGCATTAATTTTGACAGACCTTCGATTTCCTACCGATTGTTTGCAGTGCAATGTGGTCGTCGGGTACCTGGCCACTTCCTACTTTAAGTTGCATGTCAGGGAACCTTGCAACGGCTTCACGTTTTCCCTCAAAGCAGCAGCACATTTTTATCAACCAACAGTTTAAGGTAAGCTTCATTAATTTATAGAGTATATTATAATGGTGGTAGTATAACGATGTATACAGCAGTACCATCACTTTGGATTTGGTTTGATGGATGTTAGGTAGTGGCCTTAAGGGGGGGTCGCAGGGGGGCGGAGCCCCCCCGCTAGGCCTAGGTAGGGGGTACAGGGCCCTAGGTAGGTTAGGTGGTTGTATTAGGTTCGGTAGTGCCCCGAAAATCACTGTGGCCTTAAGGGGGGGGGTCGCAGGCCTAGGTAGGGGTACAGGGCCCCTAGGTTAGGGTTAGGTGGGTTTGTTAGGTTCTGTGGTGCCCTGAAAATTACTGTGGCTTTAAGGGGGGGTCGCTGGGGGCCCTACCCCCCTCCCGCCGGTAGGCCTAGTTAGGGGTATGGGGGAGGGGTGCTGGAACATTAATTATTCATTTATTGCAAATATCATTCAATGCCCCAACACCCTCCCCCCCCTTCCCCCACCCAAAACCCCGGTTCCCAAAGGGTGTCCCCCATAATTGGTGGGATGAACTAGGGTATACATAGTAAATCTCTAAATCGGTTGGTTTGCAGTCAAAATAACGTTAAATTCATTGAAACCACACTATTTCTGATGCAACAAATATATTTTTATTGCATTTTTCCAAATTTGGCTGAAACTAAAAATTTACCAACTAATGAATGTTGTAATAAGCTTTTTATTAAAGCCTGTTTGACATTAAATCCATGTAGCCTAATAAATGAACAAGAGGGTTACCGTCAATCCATATAATCATGGTTAAGCCTGACAATTTTTCCTACTACTAGAACAACAATATACGTAGTATCATGAGGCCTAGATCCAGGCCTGCTGTAGTTTTTAGTGTTAATGAAATGTTATACTGTTATTTATATGTTATCAATAAGTTCTCGAACCTGGTATGGAGAAGACTGTTTAATTTGATCTGCCAGAACACTCAAAAGGTAGTTTCTTCAATTTTACCATTATCATTGTTACCCAAAGGATACTTCAAATTCATACTACATTAAAGTTTTAAAAGTAAATTTTACCAACTAGCTAGTCTACCAGGGTTGATCATCAAATAACCAAGGGTAACCTACCAAAGCCTAACCTTAGCTTAGTGAATGTAGCCTAACTTAGCATAACCTTCAGGAATGCTAATTTTTCTATCTGTCCCCCTCCACAGACTATGAAATACAGCTCAAGTCTGGGTCAGCTATGAAAGTCTAAGTTATTCTTAGAGGCTAAAGACTATAATGTAAATAAGTATGTTGAGTTACTACAGGTCAGTATGACTGTGACATGTTACATAGCTTTATATATGGTTACTATGTGTGCAAACTGCAGAATATAGTAATTATTAGTAAATGAATGTTTTGCCATGTTATTTCTCTAACAATATCCAAGTGCCTTTATATTAGATTCCGTATTAAATTGTGTTTTATTTTTCGATAAATCTCTTTAATGGAACCCCTCAATTCATAACCCAAGCCTTTTCAGAATTACTTGATTATTATTTTTCTTTATTAGAACAACTACTTTTATGCACAGTATTGTTTAGATTTTTGCTCAACAAATAACCATATTCCTTGTTATCAAGAAAAATATATTTAAAATTGATAAAAGCTGGATTTTCAATACTTTATCTTTTTCTATACACCAGTAATTCCTAACTGAAAATTGAAACTTATGTTTCTGTATTGAATGTTGTACTGGAAATTTGGAAATAACAAGTAAAAAAAATCACTGCTTTAATGACTAAACCAGTACTGTAAATTTATTGCGGATCTACAATACTTTATGACTGAACTGTCGAAGAAATACACCAACAAAACTGAATATTTTTATTTCTGCATACAGTACATAATATTATATATAGTAATTGGTGCATAAATCATTTGACAGTCTTCACTTTCTAAAGAGTACAAGGATTCCCATTAGGTTGTATGAGTTGCATCACTGTTTACATAATCTTAGCATAGCGAGGGCGCCAGGCAGAGCAAGTTACAAACTGGTTTGGGTACAATAGTAGGTTGTCCAATCTCTCCACTCCATATGTATGGAGAAGTGTGTGTGTCTGTGTGTGTGTGTGTGGAAGGCTCCATATTATGATTTAATAAGATAGAAAAACCCTATAAATCGAAATGCATATCTGAATCTTACCGGTCCACCTAGCATATGCATTAAGTGTCTACAAGTAACTGAAAATAGTTTAGACGAAATCAGACTTAGCGCAGGATTTTATACCCTCGCTGAGTGAAAGGTTAAAGGCTATAATAGAAGGAACTAATGTAGAACCAGTGTTGTCATTAATACCTAAAATAAATATCCCATGTTCGTGCACCTGCCATGCAATATATGACGACTGTGAAACTTACGAACTTGAGTTCAAACACATATACGTACACACTCACGTACGTACATATTAATTTCTGGGTTCCGTCATAATATGAAATTTCCTTAATTAATACTTCCGATTTTTCTGAATTCCTTCGGTGTTCCTTACTGTCCAAGGAATGAATATATATTCACTTCTTTCAGAGTTAAATGCTCCCTCTCAAATCTTTCTTCATTGTACTTTTGCATCTCCTAGGCCTACGCTACAGATTACTACGTTACTCGTCGAACTTACTGTTCTATTTTGATAATACTTTATGTGCATGTTCCAGGGGGATATACCAACATTCTGTCAGACCGAATTTCTATTCAAGACTGTAGTTTCTCACCGATCACCAAATAACCTTCAGTACAAGGGGCCCTGAATTTCACATTTTTTTTCATAAAATCATTTATTTTCCCTGTAGGATGATAAAACTCACAGAGAATATGCGTTCTTATAGTGCAAATAATGCCTAATAAATTCCTTAGCCTGTCTTGATTAGTGTATTTTTGGCAAATATTTTTACGATCTTTTACGATCGGCACCCCTCCAAAGTGGAGCCTACCCAAGCCGTTTATGGTCAAAACACTAGACAATGTATCCTTTGCAAACTGTTTTTCTTTTTTTCTCGTCCACGGGTTTTTGAAATAACGATAAAATATCGGGCGGATTAATTTGAGAAACGGAAACAGTCCAAACAAGCCAAACATGTTACACAGCTCTGCTTTCCTTTCCACTACAAAAGGTTAGTCTGAACACTGGGTACAATATCTGTATTGTAATAAGGTTTATACGTAAGCTGAAAATTAATATATTAAGTTATGGAAAAATTATGAATTGTAAATTACATAAAAAAAATCCCCAAACCTTCTGAAATTCATCTAAAATTTTGTTAGAGTAAATGAACTTAAGTAAAACAATAGACCTACACTTGCCAGTTTGCTTACCGAGACCTCCGGCACCAAGAGACAACTCATCTACTATGAGATTCAGGGCTTCTGTAACACGGTTTTTTGGCAATAACTTTTTATCTATGCATTTCATAGATATAACGCTTATTCAGAATACACATTGTATCTACACATAAATTTTGACTGTATTCTGCATTACGTAGATTGAATAAATTTGGTACTTATAATGTAAAAGTGACTTTTTTTGACGAAGGGCCAACTTACTCAGAGATAAGGTTTCGAACGCACTCGTTACGTAACTTATGACAGCATTTCTTCCCTCTTTCTCGATGGATGATTGGCTATACGTAACGAAGGCTATACCTCTGGCAACAATGACATGAAAATTTAAATACAAGCAAAGCAGTACACCTTTATGCACTCTGAATCCTCTCCACTGATAATTGTCATAATGAATAAACCAACAAAATATGTTAATAAATACAAAAACACTTCGATTATTAGTCTAATTCCCAAAATAAGTGTCCTAAGAAAGTATAATCTACTTTATAGGTCACAATCAGATTGACAAGATGTAGGGAATAGTTCGTAATTTTCAAAGACATAGTAGACAAGCTTGATTTGATAACTGCTGTATCCAATGTCAAGCAATTTTTATTTATCGGCCATCTACCTATTTACTAAAAGAAATAAGAAAAAAAAATAGCCGGTACCGTATTTTGGCTTAAACCTTCACCAATAATTATCGTCAGAATGATGACTTCATGAGGCTCCACCCACTTTGGCCTCGTTGTAATTCAGGATAACACTGAAGGCTATCATGGGCATTGTTGGAATAGAAAATCTAAATTCTGGCTATAAAAACTCATTTCTCGAGTAGTTGTAAGAAGTGCTAAATGATCCTCAAGGATCCCAGCAGTTGGCCCAAACGTTTAATTCATGTATATTGCTGCTATTACTAATTTTGCGGCATTACTGCTACAGTAGTCTTACTACGCTTGCGCAGATACCCCACCCACATCTATGTATCGTTCCGCCATTCATAAAGTCTTTATATCCAACATGGTCGTGCAGACTAAAGAAGAAGAAAAAAAATTATATCGGATGATCCGTTGGTCTGCTGGAGATTTTAGCACATATAAGCTTGTATTTACTTTGGATAAAAATCTTATTTTAACAAAAATCGTTGTATAAAGACTGTTTACATACAATCTCTCTCTTGGTGGCATAGTGAATAGTTAATGGAAATGTTCAAAATCCTGAATGACATTACAAGTATTATAATCACGTAACGCTAAATACAAATCAGACCATTAACATTGGATTTAAACTAGAAACTGAATAATTACCTATTCAGGCTATAGTAAGTATGGCCACGGGCTTTCTCTAGACTGTATAAAGTTGCAAGTCGTAAGACAAATGCAGTTTTGCAACCACGGGGACAATTCCAAATCCTGTTAGCCATTCTTGACTACTATGGGTTTCAGAGCCAATGGTATAAGGTGAATGGGTTTCTGTCTGGTAGATGGGCGGGGCAACATTTCGTAAAACAATGTTTACCTTGCTTACGTAATGAATGTTTTTCGACTTGCCTCGCAATCATTGGCCATGGCGTCGGCTAGATCATTTTTACTCTATAAAAATTAAAACTATCGGGTTTAGGTTATTGATAATGCTGACAAAATTTGTGTGTAGTTGTAAAATATACATATGTCAACTTTCAGCTACATCCGATGCTTTGATAAGGAGCAAAATCCAAAAAACCGTGTTACAGAGGCCCTGAATTTCATAGTAGTGGACCTAAACTACTGGTATTAGCTAACGCTCTTTCCTTTATATCAAGTCTTTCAAAATACTTGAACATGCTTTCTATAATTCCAAAATGTTCTATGAAAAAAAAGTGTATTATTCTAAGAAGCTTCGTAACAGTGGACTCAAAATGTCCATGAAAATTTTCATATATTTAGCGCACCAGATCATCTCTATACCAGAACATTGCTTGAAATTTCATATTTCAAGTCCCTTTTCCTTTTAGTTTTACTTTATTCATATACAATGTTTTAAAAATAAATTTTCATATCTCGTCGTTATCTCGTCTCCCACCCCCCCACACCCGTTTTTTTTTTTTTACTCTCTCTCTCTCCTCTCTCTCTCCTCCACATCCCTCCTCTTCTCTCTCCTGTCTCTCTCTCTCTCTCTCTCTCTCTCTCTCTCTCTGTCTCAAATACCCATACTCGACTTCCTTCACCTTATAGCTACTAATGACTAAACTATCATTTCCTTCCTTCCTGCCTGTCAGTCTGTTTCCGTACTTTTCCCAACATTTGCCGATATTAATTAATTAACTTAAAACCAGAAATTACCATTACACGATGCTTGGAGTTTCTTTTGGTCAAGATTATTTTACATGTTCAGCTAAACATTAATTATATGCTGAAAGGTATAACATGGTGGAACAATATGAGCAGTATATATTAAAACTAATACACTAATATTGATCACTACGATTATCATTACTATGATAGAAAATTTTTGTTGTTGTTGTATTCTTTAATTGTACAATTGATCAGTAAAGCTTTATGATACTTCAAAGTAGAACATTTATATCTTCTATTAGACGACAAATCTCAACATTGCTTTTATCTTTTATCTTTCGGTCTTAGCACAAACACGGAACATTGTACAACAATTGATATGACTTAAAGACAGAAAAAATGATTCTTTCATCCAGTGTCATTCACCAATATTATAAATTAGGTCTCATCTCAGGGGAGATCTAAAGGGACATTTCCCCCTTAAGGG
>NC_061105.1:44139360-44149360 GCF_015104395.2 Macrobrachium nipponense | reverse complement strand
CAAACCAAAATAAATTTTCATTGCGCTCATGAAAGGTTCCCTCGAATAAGAAACAAAATTAAGTTCCTTTGAAGAATTTTTAGACAAAATTTCACTGGAAGTACCGAAATGAAAATAATTCTTTTTGGACAACATAAGCAATTAAATAATCTAAACGTTTGTAATATATGATGAAAGAGATTTAAGTTGTGCAACTATAATTCTCCACTGTCTGAACTTTTTTTTTCTTTGTTTAAGGTGTTTTTACGTTGCAAGGAACCAGTGGCTATTCAGCGACGGGACCAACGGCTTTACGTGACTTCCGAACCACGTCGAGAGTCAACTTCTATCACCAGAAATATATATCTCTGACCCCTCAATGGAATGGCCGAGAATCGAACTCGCGGCCACCGAGGTGGCAGGCCAAGACCAAACCGATCATGCCACTGAAGGGTTCTGTCTGAACTATGTAATTCTCAATTTTTTACCTAAGGAGAAGATTGGTCATATAAATTTATATCAAAGGCCAAAACTCTTTTCAAAGCCCTTACACTATTTTTTCCTCTTTTCCTTTTTAAATTTAATTAGGTTTGCTTCCAGTAAGCGAAGCCCCGCAGACAAAGGCAAGCATGGTAAATGAGGTTGCTTTTAATAATGCTGTACACGAGAGGCAGTATAGTTTGATGAGCTCACAACGTAAAAAGTTAATGCCTTTGTTAAATGGAATTCCCCGAGCAGGAAACAACGCTTACGCCTGCAGAATATAGTATGCATTACGTCGTTCGCAATATATGCTCCTAAATATCAGAAAGATTTGATAACTTTATCAGGAATTTCGTGTTTGCTCTTTCTTATTTATATACTTTCTATTTAATTTTTGCTTAACTTCCTGAATAAATAGCAGGGCAGGTGCTAGTGAATGCGTGTATCAAGAAAAAGTTAATGAATACATTGACTAATAAACTCTCAGAATGAACTTCGTTAATATTCAAGAAATGAACGTAAGTTAAAGTGTCATTATGCAAAGGAGGCGTCCATCTCACCAAAACTTCATAGAAATCGAGCAGTTATAAACTAAAGCGATCGCCCCTGATGTTTCGATAGCGATTAAAGTGAAGCTGACCATCCCAGAACTTTTACACAATCCGGTATGAGGCAGAGGAACGAATTTCATGGCGATCACGAGGTTCCAGCACTGGGCTGGAAAAATTCCCAAAAGTCCCATTTGCCAGAATTCATTGTTAATTTCTCCTTCACTATGTTTTTCCCATAAAAAGTTTCTTTCCAATGAAGAAATAGTTAAAATATAAGTCTGATTTTTAATCTATTTTCTTTAGGATGGTAGAAACAGAAACCAGCAATGAATATAACCTGCTTCTTTCCATATCTCCAAACCAGAAGAACTGAGAAGAAACCAAAACAAGTAAAATGTACCCCGAAGTTTCCTCAGCGCAACCGAGTTTTCTATAACAGCCGCGGTCCACAAAGCTTTCAGCCACGGTCCAGTGGTGGCCTTTCCTATAGCGTTGCCAGACGCTCGATTCTGGTTAATTTTAACCTTAAAATAAATAATAACTACAGAGAGTAGAGGGTTGCAATTTGGTATGTTTGATGATTGGAGGGTGGTTGATCAACATACCAATTTGCAGCCCTCTAGCCTCAGTAGCGTTTAAGCTCTGAGGGCGGACAGAAAAAGTGCGGACTAAAAATGTATGGTGATGTTCCTCTCCCCTTTTAACCCCCGTTCTCCTTTCAGTGTAAGATGAACCAAATTAATAAAAGAAGAAGTAAACCATCTTAAATTCTGGCTCGTCTTCATTCACCCACGACGAAAGGAAGTAAAAAGGAAAAGAAAACGTCTACCTGGAAACTTGAAATGACACCGGGGTTTTCACAAACGTTTTCCAGTGGAAACGTTCGCGCTGGGATGTGTAGCCTTTAATCGTTGCTGTGACAAACGCAGCTGCAATAAACGTTCAGAGATGTGTTCGGAGCTTCTCACAAAACGGGAGATTACTCTCGCGGGCATTTAAAAGGAGGACGGGCATGAAATGACTGTTCTGGCTATCGGAAGATTTCATGAAGATTTTAAAAGAAACATAGCGCATGCAAGCAGTTATGTTCAGCGATGCATGGAAGACAATTAATGTATCAAACGGTAATTTGAATAAAAGAATTCGTTCAGATAAAAAAATATCAACTATAATATGGAAAAGCGAATATCATCGTGTTAGGAGAGAGAGAGAGAGAGAGAGAGAGAGAGAGAGAGAGAGAGAGAAGAGAGATGATTCAGCTGTATATGTGGGTTAGCATTCTTGCTATCAGATGGTGTTTGAGAGAGAGAGAGAGAGAGAGAGAGAGAGAGAGAGAGAGAGAGAGAGAGAAAATGGGTCCTCATCAAATGTAGTTTAAGAGAGAGAGAGAGAGAGAGAGAGAGAGAGAGAGAGAGAGAGAGAGAGACGTAACCTCTTTCCATAAATACGTTATTGCTTTTCCCCAACTGACACCGACATGAAAGACATAACAGTAATGAAAGAACATACAATTTTCATACTTGAATCTGTTCCGGTTAACAACGGAGATTGTTCGCAAATGAGGTTCTGTCTTTCTCTCCAGAATCACTGAACATGAAAAGTATTCCATCAGTAAAGAAACATTAAGGTAACCCATCTGCTGAAACCTTCGGACTGATATAAAGCAATTGCAGTCACTTCATTAACACAGGGCTAAGCTCTTCAGAATAACCTCGCCTCGAAAGAGATTTGGAGAAGGGGTCTTTGCGAGGACTTTCTCGGTCCTTAATTAACGTTATTCGACGGAAAGGTTAAAGGAATGTCATGGTAGCAGATATAAGTAAGAAGGCGATTGTGCATAAACCATGTAGGGAAATTTTTGGTTAGTCATGCAAAATCCACTTTGCATGTTCTTGACCGGATATATGTACGTGTTTTGAGTGGGTGTGCCTATGCCTTCTCCCCCCCCCCCCCCCCCCCCTCTCTCTCTCTCTCTCTCTCTCTCTCTCTCTCTCTCTCTCTCTCTCTCTCTCTCTCTCCAGACTTCCATGTCTGTATATAGCTCAACTGCAAAGACTACTTAGTGATCTCAAGGCATTAGAGATGCAACAACAGCACCTATATTAAGATTGAGAGAGAGAGAGAGAGAGAGAGAGAGAGAGAGAGAGAGAGAGAAAGTGAATTACTGACTGGATAACATACTATACAACAAAAATTAAACTTTTTTTACGCACCAAAAATGATAAAACTTCAGAGAGAGAGAGAGAGAGAGAGAGAGAGAGAGAGAGAGAGAGAGAGAGAGAGCCCTCTTCTTGGAAGATAGGCTGAAGGTGATTATTAAGCAATTCTCCTCGCCTATTTCTGGAAGCAATGCATTCTTGGTTTGAACATAACTGGTAGTTATCAGTTAGGCAGGATTCTCTTTTGACTGGAAAAACTGAGGAAATTGATCCGGTATTTCAACCATTTCTATTCCGCAGCTGCTTCACTGGGATGCTAATCGCCTCTCCATCTTGTTTTTGCTGAACGTGTGAAGTCTATATATATTATATTATAGATACCTATATATAATATATTAATATATATAGATATTATTATATATATATATATATATATATATATATATATATATATATTATGTCTGTGTGTGTGTGTTAATCTGCAATGCTTCGATAATACATTCAGGAATTTGTTATAAATATCATTTATAGACTTTAGCTCTCCTACAATGTCTGAACTTACATCATGTTCAAAAAATTCGATTAGGAGAGAGAGAGAGAGAAGAGAGAGAGAGAGAGAAAAAGAGAGAGAGAGAGAGAGAGAGAGAGAGAGAGGATCAAAATGCCAATCAACTACAAGATATGTTACAAAACAATGGCATATCGTGAAATTCAAAGACCCCTTTACCTAAATATGACACTAAATTGTCAATCTATAAGTTCCATATTAGCTCTCCATATCAACACCAATAATCCTAAAGCAACAAACTAAACCAAAGCCCGTACCTTTGTGTCTTCAAGGGGTTGGCCCATATCTCATATAGATATGACCTGCATTCCAATTTTCACTGAACTCTAAAGAACATTTTCATCAGTTCTCTCGTCGTCCATACGAGAATATTGATTTTTTCCTTCTTGACCTTCTGGTTCTCTACCTGGACCTTTGTTTATCTCATTTTTTTCTATTTTCCCTTCCTGTTCACTGAACTATAACGGCCCTCGCTTTTATTAACCCTTTTGTTTTACTGATGGGTTTTGTTCCGCCTGTCCATATTCTCTCTCTCTCTCTCTCTCTCTCTCTCTCTCTCTCTCTCTCGCACAACCAAGTTTTCTCTTCTGTTCCAGGGTTTTATGTAGTTTAGCCAATGGGCTGCTGCAGGAGAAAGATCCCTGTGCCAGTATACTGCTGGCTTAATTCAAAACAATAAAAAAAACACACACACACACACACCAGACAACAATAACAACAACCTCGAATCTATTACGGTCCTAATTTTTGTAACGTTGTTAGCACATCCTACTGATATGGTATAGGCATGTGGTGGGAATGGATGACGAGAAGGGAGGGAAGAGGGCTTGGGAAGGAACCTGTTATAGGAAGAAGATCCAGAGGGAGACAGAGAATGAGATGGCGAGATAAAGTGAAGGAAGATATGGAGAGAAGAGGTTTGGTGGAGGATGATGCCTTTGACAGAAGGCAGTGGAGATGGCGCGTCAGGCAACCGACCCCTTAATGTAGGGATAACGGTGGGGAAGACGTTATTGTTATTACCCTCATCAATTTAGTTACCATTCAAAAGAAGAAAGTGTCTGTTACTCCCATAGATGAAGAAGTTACGATTCAATATCTGATAATTCATAGTTATTCTTCGTCCCATAAAATGGGTTATAAGAGGAAATCAAAGTCCAATAAAAATGCAACCCCGCGGAGACTCGAAATTTTTATCAATATTATTATTATCCTCGTCGATTCTCTTTTTATTATCATTGATGGGGAGAATTTTTCTTCACGAAAAAAATGTAGCGTTTGTGATTATTAATGAGGGAAATGTTTTGTCCTTCTCCCTAAATTTAAATATTTTCATTCATTTCCCTCGCTGATAATACCTGAACAATTATGTTACTCATACATTTATTTATCCAGCTCACAATCTCTTTTAAGGCTTTTTTCCTTCATGGTAAATTTCTTCTTAGGAAAGCCTTTTTTTCCAAAACACGTTTCAGCCACTTAACACCTGAGTTTTCTTTGTGTGGGCAGCTCATTTATCCATTCTTGAGTTTCCCTATTTGTTCATTTATTTCATCTTGGCTCTTAAACTTTTCATAAACAGGAGACAGAGGTAAATGCTTTCAGTAAATATATAAATGATCAGTCCGTTGTGATAATGGAGAAGGTTCCTGACATTACGTTTAATTCGTCAGTGCTCGAAATGAATGAATCCAACATCCATTCAGTCCTACTCAGAGGAAGCAGCCGTTGAAATATTGAGGACTAATGTGTACCGAATGTTCCAAATCTGATATTCATATGGTTTATTAGGTATTAATGCAAATGAAACTTGATAATGACAATTTCTCTCTCTCTCTCTCTCTCTTCTCTCTCTCTCTCTCTCTCTCTCTCATGCTTTTCGGTTTGACAATTAACTCACTAATTAAGAGGACCTTTAATGCCGAGTGGCTTATTAATAACTGAATGGCGTTTATCCCTCTCTCTCTCTCTCTCTCTCTCTCTCTCTCTCTCTCTCTCTCTCTCTCTCATTGCGAGTTTGTATGCTACCATGAATATGGATTTTTACATTCTTAAAAGCTGGAACATAATTACTCCCACTGGACATTATTAGTTTACATAAATCTGAGAATTTGGAAGCACTGAATAAATTGCATACAATATTGAAGCCATTCCAATAAACTTGAGACGATGAGAGTCAAAGACTAACGACGTCGCAAAGACTCTAAGACTGAGTCTGGGTCCCATAAACAAAGGTCTTCGCTGGATTCGACTGAGCAGATGAGCGGCTCCTTTGAGTCAAGACTCCACTTCCAGCCAAACCATTCCTTTGATGGGCAATTAACTGCAAAGTTAGGGAGAGGGACGAATGGGGGGTGGAGGGGGAGGGGGGAGAGAAAGCATCGCTCTGCTAAGTTTAGGAAAGCTGAGAGAGAGAGAGAGAGAGAGAGAGAGAGAGAGAGAGAGAGATTCACTCCTTTTACATATTAAGCATTCATTTCATTTTAGTTTAGAGCAAAATGAATGAAGCTTTCCGTGTGTATTTATTCAGTCTTTGATCAAAGAGCGTTTATGGGAATGGAATACTTAACGGGAATTATTCTTGACAAGTGCACCTCCCAATGGCAGGATTCGAACCCAGGCCTTTGGCTTTGATAAAACGATAAACGGTCAACTAAGACCTAAGTAGTGATAGAGGCACTTGTTTATATTTCCCTCGGTGTAATTTATTTCTCTGTTAAAGAGTTCACTATGAAACGGTATATATTTGAAACTTAACATTTGTGGATATAAAAATGTCACGCGTGTTTGTCATAAAATAAAAAATTCATTACAGTACATTGCCACCAAGAAAATGAATTGGAGTAGTTACCGATTCATTCACAGCCAAACTAAACAGCTGAGAGTGAGATCTTGTGAAGAAAAATTCCACAACGCTAGCCCTTAATACACATAAGCATAAGGCTTACTACAGTAGATTCACATTAACCGTGCATCCGATGTCTAGGCCAGTCCCTCACGACGCTCCTAATTGGCTGTTGATAAGCTAGTCACAGGGCTGGAAACTCTCAGTCTCTCGAGAGAGTTCACATAGGCAGGATGTATGTTCCACCTTTCCTGAGGGTTACTTATGTGAATTCTCTCGAGAGACTTGAGAGTTTCCAGCCCTGCCAATCAGGAGCGTATGACTGGCCCCATATGACTGGCCTAGACATCAGATGCATGGTTGATGTGAATCTACTATGGTATGACGATGAATTCATGACAAACACAGAGAAAAGGAGCACTGCTATATCCAGGCGATATTGGCCATCATATGCCTCGTTTATAGAAAGTTACTGGTGAACGATACTTATTATTTCGAAGACTTTACTCATCGCACCTTCCTCTTTCTATTTCATTTATTCAGATGAGGAGGAAGGAGGATTGAAAGAAGAGAATCAAAAGGAAGAATAAAAGAACGTGTCAAATGACATCCTTTGCAAATGCTTACTCTTTCACCGGAAAAGAAAAGGAAATACAAAAGATTCCAAAAATGCAAAAAGAATATTTTTGGCTCCCTCTTAATATATACGATTTTCTTTACCTCCATTCTTCAGAGGAAAAAATTTTTTTTAAAAAGAGAGGGAGATGAAAGACTCCGAAATGCGAACAGAATATTCATGTTTCTTTCATTCTTCTTTTTAGGTGGAGAAGAAGACTAAACCGAGAAAGAATAGCAATTAACATTCTTATTCATTCCATTTATTTATTGAAGAATAAGGAAACCGCTTAAGACAACGGAATAGAGAAGTCTCATTTTCCTTTCTTCGTTTAGAAAGAATGGCCGAAAAAGAATGCAAAAAATCATATGAGAGAGAGAGAGAGAGAGAGAGAGAGGAGGAGGAGCGAGGGGAGAGGAGTGGAGGGGAAGGGGGGGAAGGGGGGGAATGACGAGAGAAGAGAGAGAGAGAGAGAGAGAGAGAGAATGTGATAAATTTAGAACTTCAAATTACTCTCCATACATATTTACAGATTCGTCTCTCCAAATCCTACACACACACACACACACACACACACACAGGACTTTGTTCCATTAAGTCGCTGGGAGAGAGACAGACGGAGAGATGTGTCAGTTTTTCATATTAGTAAACATGAAAGTGATTTTCTCTTATCAGAAATGTTGACGGATTTGAAGAGCTCTTGCCTGGGAATAATGTTCGACGATTAAATTGCGCGTTTTGGATCATCCAAAGATTGATTTAAGTAAATGCAGCCAGAATAAGCTTGAAATCTGAGGGCACAACATTACATAGCTATCAGATCCACTTTTCGGCGAATGCCTTCCAAGCAGAATGACTTGACATTCTTTGATTCGGATTTCATGACAAATAATCAAATGAATCAAAAGGGACGAAAACTGCAGTGCAGGACTTTGATCAACTCTCCCCTTCTCTTCCCGGAAATAAAAAGAAGCGCGCACGCGCAGTTGCCACCGGACAACCGTTGTCAATGGGAAGGGCAATCAGGAGCCACTCGGCCTGGCCCCGAAGTGAGCATCGGGAATGAGAATGGGAATCAGAAACGCCAACCATAGGAGGGAAGGGGTGGTCTCTCCAGCTATGTAAATACGTAAAGTAAAACTTCAGTCTGGTCTAAGGGAAAAGAGCACTTTACATCTCAGTGGAAGAATAACTTATGAATATCTCATGAAAGATGCATCTCCAACGGAGGTGAGTCGAGGCTCTCCCGTTTTGAAGGTATTACATTTTCATGCAGCAATGAACACTTATGTCTAGTTTTTCTCTTTCTTTCTCTCCCTCGACGCTAACTGTGACCCCCAACAGTCGCCTAATAAAACGGAACATAATTCACTGTGCAGAGGATCCCCTTTTTAAGTGGGGTTAACATGTTAATTCCTCTTGAAGGTGGAGCTTGCTAAATTAACATGTTAATACCTCCCTTTGGAGGTGTGGGTGCCTGTGAGTTATTATCATTTTCCCTGCATCTAAGCCTTTGATTTTCCCATTATACATTATTTTTATTACAAATATATTATGATTTAAAGTTAAAACTAGCACTGGATTTTTGGGAATGAGCCCAATCTGTCCCTCCTCGTCTGATTCAAGATTCGAACACGTGTCGTCAAGCTTTAAGTAGAAGCTCACTCTCCCAAGCGATGAGAGAGAGAGAGAGAGAGAGGGAGAGAGAGAGAGAGAGGAGAGACTATCCCCCTTTTAGGTTCTTTAATTTTTCAGCGTAACCTCCTTTGATAAAAAAAAAACGTTTCCGACTCTTCCATAAATAACCAACCGTCATCACCAGTGTTCATTATGGAAAGTAAGAGTGACGAAGGAATTAATTGCGCATAAATAGAGCTTTGCGAGCAATTAACAAATACACTGGCAAGTAGCATTTCCATTTGATGGTAAATAGCAAAAAGGCATTAAACTTTGGATATTGCAAACGAAAAAAAAAATTATTGACAACATTTCAATTTCCGTGGTGCAAAATATTTCATGAGTTCAATAGATACGAATGACTAAATAGACCAGATTCAACTTTCAAAAGACAAACAAAATAGTGAAACGAAATTTATTAAGAAAATTAATAATATAATTCAGTTCATTAAATAAATGAAGAGAGAGAGAGAGAGATGCTATCCGCTTTTTAGGTTCTATCGTTTTTCAGTGTAATCTCCTTTAAAAAAAAAAAAAAAACCTTTCCGACTCTTCCATAAATAACCAACGGCCTTCCCCAGTGCTCACTATGGAAAGTAAGAGTGACGAAAGAATTACCTGCACATAAAAAGAGCTTTGCGAGCAATTAACAAACATACTGGCCAATAGCGCTTCCATTTAATGGAAAATAACGAAAAGCCATTAAACTTTGGACATTGCACAAGAACAAAAAAACCTATTGTCAACATCATTTCAATTTCCTTGGTGCAAAATATTTCATGAGTTCAATAGTCACGAATGACTAAATAGACCAGGGCCCGTATTTATCAAAGCTCGCAAATCCTTAAGAGTACTCTTAAATCATTAAAACACTCTTAAAGTTATGAAAATTCTTAAGAGAATTTTACGAAGCCTCTTACGCGCTATGAGTACTCATATCTCAGGCCGAGATTTAAGAGTGGTGGAGGGGTCTCCTAAGTACTTAGGAGTTTCTCATAGCGGTAGTCACAGACTGTAATTACACATGGCAGACGAACAAGAACACCGCGTTCGCCGCCCGAGTAATTTTCGTCCAAGACTGCATATATTCGATGTGTATGACGACAGTGAGTTTAAAAAAAG
>NC_061105.1:44116860-44136860 GCF_015104395.2 Macrobrachium nipponense | reverse complement strand
AAAAAAAACTTTTGTCGAGATAATGAATGACGCCGGTGGTTTAAGACGAGAGGACTGTGTATAACTTAGTGAATGACCTTTCTTGCTCAACTTAGGCATTTTGGTTTTATTGCAACTGGTGAGAGAGAGAGAGAGAGAGAGAGAGAGAGAGAGAGAGAGAGAGAGAGAGAGTTATTAAAATTAGGACGAATGAAAGTGAATCAAGTAATGAAATCTGCCTCTATAAATATGGAAGAGAGGAAAACGTAAGAAAGAAGAAGGTACCAAATCTCGAAGTGGCGATAAAAGCAGATGCCAGACAGTGCAACTCGCGGCATTATCTAGCGGGTATTCCTTGACCACCTCTCAGGGAAGTTGGGGGCGGGAGGCAACCATGAAGGGTACCCAAAATGGCCACTTTGCTTTAGTTGATACCCTAGAGACGTATGGAGGTGCTGGGGTTGGTAGCTGGGGGTAGGGGAGGGGTGGGTCGTTGTTTTCAATCGAACTTTATTGGCTTCCTTCCAATCGATGGGAGAGAAGAGAGGTGAAGCATAAACAGGGACGTTAATTCTCCTCGTGTCTTCTATCAAAAGAAATAAATTCCTCTGATTCCGCGTTGGCAGAGTCTAGAATCGAATTTCGGCACACCAGATTGATAGGCGAGCGCGAAAACCACTTGTCCAACGAGGAACTCAACAGTATTAACATTCGGCAACCATACACTACAACCAACAGAAACGACCAGTATTCAGATATTATTATTCCCGTGATGTATAAAAAGGGCCCCGCTTTCCTCCTATCTGGGATGAGGTCTGGCGGTCCTTATGACGGAGGAATTGCACTTTCTCCCTTATCTGGAACAGCTGTGACCCTCTGGCCGGTATGCCAGAATGGCGGCTGCCTTTTGTCTTTAATGAGTATGACGTCAGGAGGATGAGATAACTCATGCTCTCTTGCATGTGTGTGTGTGTGTCTGTATGTGTGTGTATTTGCCCGTTATCTTTACATACATTTCGGTATTACTTATCAATTGACAAAAGCAATTTTATTGGCATGCCATCTGCACATTTAAAAAAATGTGAAGGCATCCTTCTAAAAAAGCCTCAATTCTCACAGCAATTTCTACGAATAGTTGACATGTTACGTGAAAACAGACAAATAAAGAACGAAGGAAGTGACAAATAGAAAGAATCTGAAATGAAACTCTGAATGCGTACAGTATCTGAAGACATAAACGCTTCAGTATACAACGGGAGTTACTCAAAGTTAAATGAGTCTAGCTGAAGACATCATTACTATACTTTTTCCATCTGTCCACCCGCCTGTGGTGCTCGCACCTGGTACATTGCGTCCCGGGCTTTAAATGGTTACGCTATGTGTAAGTTTCAGGTAAGTAAAAGGATATCTGGGTGTACATTTGCAACTGAAAAGTGTTTTAATAATTTACTGTATGCGAATTACATGGTTAATATTCGAAATAGGACATTGTTATTATTGTTGAATATAAGCTAAATGTAAATATTTAAAGCCCGGGATGCAGCGTTACCACGCGCGAGCACCACAGGCGGGTGGACAGATGGAAAAGAGCCAAGTAGAGTAAATACCACAAAAAACAACTATGTAGACGAGATGGAAGAAAAAAATATACCTCTTTACGAAATTAAGCTAAAAAAAATGAACAAGCAGATAGCGACGGGTAGCAAACACTACATCAGTAGCAACAGGAAGATAATCAGGTTATGCAAAGAACAGAATGGGATTCTGGCGAAGGATAATGACGCCATTGTAGTTGGTCAGCCACAAAGCCAAAGGACGGAAAGAACTCTGACGATGCAAGAATATTTCTAAACGTTTTTCATATCCAATGAACAAAGAATAAGTTATAAAATTATCTTTTAAAGGTGATACTTTCTATTTAGAAAAAACCTAAAGGAAAAACTAATGGAAAAAGAAAGCAGCTTAACTTTCTATTCTTATTGATGATATTAGACAATTTTAAAGATAAATCAGAAAAGTGGATATTTTAACTATCTCAAACAACGCTAACAGAAAATCCTCGTTTGATAAATCGTTTTTCAGATTAACACATCAACGATCTTTTTTTAATGAAGTGGAAGAAATTACGATTTTTGAAAAATTAAAAGGCTCTCTCATGAGAGAGAGAGAGAGAGAGAGAGAGAGAGAGAGAGAGAGAGAGACCTTACCTTACCTTACAGACCTTACATCTTGTTCGGGTTGCCCCAGGTCCCTCAGTGTGAGGCACCTCTAATGTCTACCAGAGTTGCTAGTACATCTTCCGGTATATTTTGCATCTTCCAATCTTGGATGGTCTGGGGTGCAGCTGAGATATTTGTTGAGCTTATTCTTAAACACATCTACGCTCACTCCTGTTATATTCCTCAGATGAGCTGGCAATGCATTGAATAGATGCTGCATTATCGATGCTGGTGCGTAGTGGATTAATGTCCTGTGTGCTTTCCTAATTTTTCCTGGCATAGTTTTGGGCACTATTAATCTACCTCTGCTTGCTCTTTCTGATATTTTAGCTCCATGATGTTTTCTGCTATTCCTTCTATCTGTTTCCATGCCTGAATTATCATGTAGCGTTCTCTTCTCCTTTCTAGACTATATAATTTCAAGGACTGTAGTCTTTCCTAGTAGTCAAGGTCCTTAACTTCTTCTATTCTAGCTGTAAAGGATCTTTGTACACTCTCTATTTGTGCAATATCCTTTTGATAGTGTGGGTATCATATCATATTGCAATATTCAAGTGGACTACGAACATATGTTTTATAAAGCATAATCATGTGTTCAGCTTTTCTTGTTTTGAAGTGACCTAACAACATTCCCATTTTTGCTTTACATTTTGCCAATAGAATTGCTATTTGATCGTTGCATAACATGTTCCTATTCATCATCACACCAAGGTCTTTAACTGCTTCCTTATTTGTGATTGTCTCATTATTAGGTCCCCTATATGCATATAGCTTTCCTTCTCTGTCTCCATAGTTTATTAATTCAAATTTATCAGAGTTAAATACCATCCCATTTACCTCTGCCCAATCATATACTTTGTTAAGGTCTCTTTGTAGCGCGTTCCTATTTTCATCACAAGTAATTTCTCTACTTATTCTTGTGTCATCGGCGAAACTACTCACTACCGAGTCCTTAACATTACTGTCTATGTCTGCTATCATAATAACAAACAGTAATGCAGCTAACACCGTACCTTGTGGCACACCGGAAATTACCTTAGCTTCATCCGATTTCTCATCGTTTTCAATAACTATCTGTTTTCTGTTGTGTAAAAATTCTTTTAACCATCTTCCTACTTTATCCACTACATTATGTTTTCTAATTTTCTTCGCTAATATATTATGGTCTACCTTGTCAAAAGCTTTTGCAAAGTCTAGATAAACCACATCTGTTTCATTTCCGCTTTTCATATTTTTGTATATGTTCTCACGGTGGACTAACAGTTGGGTTTGTGTACTTTTTCCTGGTACAAAACCATGTTGTCCTATATTAAACAAATTATTTTTTATTAAATGTTTCATAATATTTTTCTTCATTACCCTTTCATACACTTTCATAATATGTGATGTTAGACTCACAGGCCTATAATTAATTGCCTTTAGTCTTGATCCACTTTTGAATGTAGGGGTAATATATGCTAATTTGTGCTCATCATAAATCATGCCTGTATCTACACTTTGTCTTAATAATATTGCAAGAGGCTTTGCGATAGAATGAACTACTTTCTTTAACAAAATAGCAGGAACTCCATCAGGCCCTGCTGCAGCTCCTTTTTAATTTTTGTTCATTAATAGCCTGCACAATATCAGCTTCATTAATATCTATGTCAGCTAAATATTCACTATTTTCGTCCCTTACTTCTATATCGTTATCTTCATTATCTATTCTAGGGGTGAATTCTCTCTTATATCGTTCTGCCAATATGTTGCAAATTTCCTTTTTTTCATTCGTTAATCTCCCTTCAATTCTTAAGAGGGCCTATTTCTATTCTTCTTTTATTCATCTTTTTCGCGTATGAGTATAATAGTTTGGGGTTTTGCTTGATATTTACTAGGGTTTTTTCTTCCAAGTCCCGTTTTTCATTTTCTTTTGATTGTATAATCTTTTGTTCCGCATTTTCTATCTTACTTTTTAGTTCTATAACTTTCCATGCATTTTTTTCTTTTGCAAGACCTTTTTTCCATTTTCTGATTTTCTGGAACAAGATCCTTCTGTCTCTTGGTAATGCATGACTGATTTTTGTTTACTTTTCTTCTTCGGTATATAATTATCCACTATTTTCTCTAATATTTTATATAATATCTCCGTATTTACCCTTATGTCATCACTTACGAAAATGTTATCCCAATCTTTGTTTAATTCTTCATTTATTTCTGACCATTTTATATTTTTACTGTAGAAGTTGTATTTTCCATATCCTTTCCACTTTTTCATTTCTTGCTTATCTCTGTTTTCACTTGCTTTGGAATGGACTGTTAATTCTATGACATTATGGTCTGAAATACTCGCATTATAAACTATTATTTCTTTAACATAATTCATCTCGTTCACAAATACTAGGTCTAAAGTATTTTCCTTTCTTGTTGGCAGGTGATTTATTTGCTGAATGTTGTATTCTAGTAGCATATCTAATAGCTTTTCGAATTGCCTCTTATCTTCTGCACTACTATTACTCTCTTTTTTATATGTATAAGTACAACCACAATCTCCTCTTCGTTCTTTCCAGTCTATGAAAGGAAAGTTGAAGCCTCCAGATAGGAAAATAGTCCAGTCCTTGTGATTTCTACATATAGCATCCAATTTTTCCATTATTAAGTCAAACTCTTTAGTATTAGGGGGTCTATTTATTACTATGTTCATTAATTTTTCAGATTCAAATTCTACCGCTATTAGTTCACATTCTGAGTTACTATATTTCTCATATATTTTTCCTTGTTTTTTGTCTTTCCCATATATTGCGGTTCCTCCTTGATTCCTATTTTTTCTATCTGATCTATAAGTTTGGAACCCTTTTATTTGATCATCATTCCCGGTCTCTTGGGAATACCAGGTTTCACTTATATTCATTATATCTATTTTCTTTTCAATTTGGGTTAGTTCTTCTAAGTACTCTATTTTTCTCATTCATTTAATATTGGTAATAATAAGGATTTTCCCATGTCTCTTTCCTGTTCTGGTATGTTGTTCTTTTTTTCATTTCCAGAAATTCTGACATTAAAAAATCCAACTTTTCCATAATATTTGATCTTCCTTCATCATAATTATTCATTTTGTGTCTGAATCTGCAATTTTCTCCGTATCTGCAATATCCTCTTGCATCATAAATACAGTTCTTATCTCTTGAGTTGTATCTTGGAGCTGAGGCTTGAAAATTTTTTGCTGACATCACTGCATATCTCGTTGATGGCTTGGTTTTTCTTTTACCTGATATTCTTTATTCCTCTCTTTATTTGTTTCTTTCTTATTTTGGATTTTATTACTTGATTGATTATTTATTTGATTTTGATTCATGGCTACAGGGTGCATATATTTACATTTTTTGTTGAACTTACATCCTTTTCCTTCTTTTAGGTTTTTGCATATTTTTGGATGTAGATATCTGCAATCATCCTCATAGCCGTCTAGGTATGCACATTTACCGTATATTTCATAGTTGGGACATACCTTAGGATGTTTGCAGTAACATCTTTCTCCAAATCTGCAATTCCCTCTTTTCAAAAGGTTGCAGACTGTCTTTTTTGTCTATTTTGTCCTCTTTCCCGTCATTGTGTCGATCTGGGTAGAGCCTCTTCGGGATTTTCTTTTGTGTTGTCATATTGTAATTTATTTCTTCGTAAGTATGCTGCTTTATTGCCTCATATGTAGTATCAATGAGTATCTCGGCATCCATACTTTTATCTTGTTCTTTGTTTTCCCTATTTTTTTCTGTCATTTCAGTTTTGTTTACTTCTCTTCTGTTTTCCTCTTCTTCTTCTTCCTCTTCCTCTTCTTCTTCATCCTCAACTATTTGTACATTCAACCTTGATTTAATAACATTGTCTATCCATGATAGACATGTTGAGCAAAATATTCTGGTATCTTTTCTCATACCTTGCATTACCTCAGCACATTGTGGATGTGTCGAAATGTTGCATGCAGAACATTTTCTGATCAGGTTTTGTGGATTAACTATGCTATACCACACCTTACACAGTTTGCATGCTTTTGTTTTGTTTCTGAATCTTGGTGACCTTTGATGCTCTAGAACTGACAGGTTTTACAAGATCTCAGTCACTTTCTGTATCTCTCTCTCTCTCTCTCTCTCTCTCTCTCTCTCTCTCTCTCTCTCTACCACTCCTACACTCAACTATCTCCATTCCTTTCTTCCTTTGTCCATCCAAAATTAAAACTTGTCAAAACTAAATAACGGAAATTGTCGAAACAGATGAATCACGTAACCTTTGCCTCACAGACTCTTGCCATAACGGGCTGAGCAAAAGCTCATTTCCTAACAATTAAATTTTGTCAGATGACACCTGCCTCGACCACGTGCCATAATGGTCTAGTATTTACTATCCAGAGGAAATGTTTACTTTTGAACTTCATGATTTTCTTACGTTATAAGTCTGCAATTAGGTATTTGTATTTACCTAGAAAAAAAAAAAAAAAAAAAACTCTGTCTCGTATACGAATCCTTCTCTTCCCCGACAATACATTTGAAAACTGTTCTGTAGAGTTTTACATTTCAGAATCCTATGAGAAAATCTTCTCTCTCTCTCCTTCTCCTCTTCTCTCTCTCATCTGCCTCTCTCTCAAAATCTCTCTCTCTTTCTCTCTCTCGTCTCGTCTCTCTCTCTCTCTCTCTCTCTCTCTCTCTCTCTCTCTTATCCCCCTTCCTACCTGAAAAACATTGGCACAGGAATGTTCACACGTTCACTATACAATACATTTTAAAAAATAAAAGAGCGGCTTTAAAGTACTTTTACTATTGTATTTAGGAAACAAAATAAAATATAAGCAGTTCAGAATGTCTATCTCACCAGCACACATTTATAAGTATATTTCTTTTTTACCGTCTTGCCCTTTCGTCGAATTGAAACTTCGTTCGGTGCATCCTGCAATAATCTCTTGCGAGCTGTAGTTGCAATTATCTGTGTCAATTTAATTCTTCCTTCTTTTGCCAGCTGCATTTTATGCTCATGTGCGTCAGTGGTTTACTTTCACGGCGGCTAAGCGAGAACTGCAAGATGAATTTAACCTTTTTCCTGTTGAAAATATCCTTCAGTTTATTAATGTCCTCGATTCCTTTTCAGAGATGAACAGGATCCAAGAAAAGAGATTTTCTGTTCTTGGATGAGAGGAGAGAGGAGAGAAATAAGAAGAAAAGGTAAGGGAAGAAAAACCAAAAAAGAAAAAGAAAGATAGATAGTAAAAAGGGCACATTTAACCCAACTTCGTACCCGTCTTTCAACAAGTCTCATACTCAGCGCTAAATTTGTGGCTGAAGGTTCTGATTTCATCCAAATATTAACATTCCGCCAGTTGAAATGAAGGACCGATCAAGCCTCCATCATACCGCTGACCTAAAACGAACGGAGGCTGGGGAAGGGAAATTCAGAGAAATGATTTTAAGTGGGAAGTAGTTGCAAGTCCTCCATTCTACTCTTTAAACGTCAAGTCTCAGTTGCTCATGGCGCACCAAGATCATCGAGTATGGCAAAAAAAAAAAAACTAAGTGACTAAAACCAAAATTAAATAAAAACAAGAAGGAAATGGTAACTATGCTAATATGTTTCGAGGAAAATTCGTACTGTTTATCTGTCTATTATCTCTAATGTTCTTCCTCCTTACTGGTGAGAATAAAGAGATAAAATGAGAGATGTCTTACGAAACACAACTCCCTCCCCATCTATTGCTATCGCTTAATATTCGTTGACGAAAAGGACAAAGAAAAAAAGTAATAAGAATCATAAAAAAACGACGAAAGAACGCTCTAATACCGAATTCCCCCAACACTATCCTTCATTTTCATTTAAACGACGGAACCAATTAAGAGCAACGGCCGCCTTCCATCATTGCCAAGGCGCCCTGGGAGCGGTAAGGATTCCCCTTAAGCTGTCATTAACCGGAGCGAGAAGTTACGGCATGACACCCCCCCCCCCCCCCCCCCCCCCCCCCCCCTTTCCTCCCTCCTCCTCCTCCTCCTCCTCCTCTAACGTTTCATGCTGGACGAGTGGTTTTCGAGCTCTGCTGCCAATCCAGTGGTCCAAAGTTCGATTCCCTGCTCTGCCAACGCGGAATCAGAGAAATTTATTTCTGGTGATAGAAATTCACTTCTTGATATAGGATGGTTCGGATCCCACAATAAACTGTAGGTCCCGTTGCTAGGTAACCAATTGGTTCCTAGCCACGTAAAAATATCTAATCCTTCGGGCCAGCCCTAGGAGAGCTGTTGATCAGCTCAGTGGTCTGGTTAAACTAAGATATACTTAACTTAATCTTCGTTCCTCTAACGTGATGAGGAGGAAAAATAAAATTAATTTCTAATCAACAGAAACAAAACCCTCTGGTTCCATGTTGGCAGAGCGGGGAATCGAACTCAGGACTACCGAATAGGTAGGCGAGTACGTAACCACTCGTCCTACAAAGTTCTGCGATGAGGAGGAATTTGGATCAATCAGCATAAGATGGGGTTCCGTCATGTATGTCTTTGAGCACAGATATACAGATATGAATAAACACACATATGTATGCATTATATTTCTGTTACTTTTATTGCACGCATTATTTTCTCATTGAAGACCCAAATACCCCTTAATATCGAACTCACTTAACATCGGGAATAACTTACATTGACACCCGAAGGTAATCAACTGATAAGTGCATCAGCCCCGGACAGGAATCGAACAAGCGCTTTTTATATTAACTTCAGAAGTAGGTAGTCGTCTTTTTCCTCCGGTCGTCTTGGCATAGGTTCGAATCTGGATCGGAGCAGGTGCACTCATCAACTTCAATTATCTTTGCGTAAGTTATTCCCGAGGTAAAAGAATTTTATATTAACGGTTATCTACTGCCTAGTATTATATATATATATATATATATGATATATATATATATATATATATAGATATTATAATATATTATATATATATATATATATATATATGTAGGTGTGTGTGTGTGTGTATGTATTAGAGATAAAAGGGAGGAATTTACTTAGATAAATAATAAAGGAACACATCAAACCTTCCTGCAAGTCCACAGGGTGAATATACCAAGATTTTTTTACTGTCAGGGAATAATGATAAATCAAGCCCCGGTGCAAGCAAGTTCAACACTTGACAGCAATCAGTTATCCAGCTTATCAACTGGATGACTTTGACCTCATTTTCCATGAATTTCTTGAAGGACTTTAATAGATAATGGCCCACAGCTGATTTTTTAGCTTCGTAATCTTTATAGATCGAGATGATTATATGTACATGACAAGAACTTTTAATTCATAGACGCATTGAATATCTTCGCATACAAATCAACTATGCAATTTACAGGAAGGATTGGGAAGATAATGATGAGAACCCACATGGAATTCCTTTTTCAAGAGATAAAGTTTTCACGAAGGCTGACAAGGCTGAGAAAAGTGTTTTCGGTATTTGCCCAAACTGAGCTAGCAATGTCATCTAGGCGCACAAAATAACCCCCGGTCATTCACAAACACTCATGATCACGCATAGACAGAAAGGAAGAGTACCCCTGGCGCCCTAACTTACACAAAAGGACATTCACATAAACGCACATACACACAAGCGAACAAGTAAATGACCATACATCGCTGCAAAAGGAGTAAAAATAATGCCATTACAAACGAAACTTGGTCAGAAGAGAGTTAAGCCTGGTACATAATTAAACACCAATATATTTCTTCAAATTCCTAGAAATTAACAGAGCTAAATAAAGCAGTGCATTATCGTTTCGTGCAAAATACTAATACAGTACAAAGTTATTATCAAAGAACTTGATGCTCTTGGCTAGAATATGCTGGTAAACAAGAAGCTAAAACTTGTTGGGTATGGTTGTGTTTATAAAAAATCTAAGATAATCTCTCTCGATTCTCATTGTGAGCCGATCACAAATGGCAAATAACAACGGTGTATGTAAACAAAAGTTTTAATGACAGATTTCTGTACATGTAAATGAATGTGTTAATACCATATCGAAATCAGAAGTAAGATTCCAATTTTTCCCCGAATAAAAACAGAATCGACCATTTAATAAGAATGCTCCATAGTTGTCGAAAGCTTGAAAGAGGTTCGCCGTTATAATCGAGAGAGTATTTCCGAATGCTGCTAAGGGCGAGGTTGAAAAATATAATATAAGATATATATTATTATATATTATATAAATAATTATATATATATAATCTATATATATAGATAATATATATATATGATATATATATATATATATATATATATATATATATATATATATAATATATATAGATATATATATACTATATATATATATATATATATATATATGGACATTGGCTAAGAGCTTCTGAAGGTTTTGAGTCTCCTTTTTCATCGAATGATAGAAAGTCCAAAGAGACCAGAGAACGAACACAAGATGGTGACATCCACCCCTCCACAAAAAAAAAAAAAAAAAAAAAAAACTTGTAGAGAGCTTTCCTTTCTGAACTGAATGGGTAAAAAAATGGATTTATCTTGGAACAACTATAATTTTTTATATCTAGAAATACTTTACCTTTTATACTCGTTAAACTTTCGGTTTCTGAAGGTATTTCCTGAAAGTATTGAGATTTTAATTGTTGTTATTTCTCTCTATCTCCCGACAGCAATCTCTCATATTTTGAAGTTTTTCATTTCAATGGTCTTTTCAATATGAGAGACATTTTATTCTCGTAACCGTAATAAATAAATTCTTCCTGCAACAGTTTTAATATACGCGGAAACTAAAGTAAAGAAGTCTCTCTCTCTCTCTCTCTCTCTCTCTCTCTCTCTCTCTCTCTCTCCTTCTTTACCAAAGAGACTTCTGAGATCGGCGATTGTTTTAACGTCGGCATCATCAAAGGATACTAAAAGGTCATCGTTCCAAAGTTTTCTGATAAACGCCGCCAAATATTTGGGCCCGTTCAGGCAAACATTTCTTTTTCATTTAATTCTCTGGCAACTTCCTCATTTAATCACTAACTAATCTATTGCTGCTAAAGTTTGGGCGTTATGGGAGCCAACCGTAAAAGGAAGAATGTTACGGTAATATCATCTGGAAAATAGCTGAGCATAAAGAGAGAATGAAGACAGTTGAATGTCGTAGGAAGAAATGTTGATTCAACAATAAACAGAGAACCCATTTTATATACGTTTATATTTGTAAATAGATAGATGTAGATGGATCGACGATGTATTATTTTAGGTGTTTTTTATTTTAGTTAAAGTTAAAAGATCAAGATCAAGTTTATCCTGAACTTTCTAATCTATGTAAATAACATTTCCATTCACCCGATGTGTTTTTTTTTTGGATTTTGTCTAAAAGGCGCGTTTTTTTTTTTTTTTTTTTCTTAACTTACTCTTTACAAACATAAATAGTCGCATTTCTCTCGAGCATCAATTGTCTAAAAGGCGCGTATTTTTTTTTCTTTTTTTCACAAACTTGCTCTTTACAAATATAAATATTCGCATTTCTCTCGATCAACATCAGAAAACATTTGAGGAGTTGCTGCTTTTATAGACTCAGCTGTCTGGCCTTATGCCAGCACAGCCCTTACATTATTTTGGCTGTCGTTCATAAAATGGAATAAATGTGAATCAGTAATAGAACTGAATATCCCACAATTATGCCTCTAGGCTCAGAATGACAAGTAATATAAATGTTGAGATGAATATGTAATTCACCTTCAATATAATTTCTCATACGCGCACACTCAAATATATGTCATATTAACAGTAAGGAATGGAGCCCGTTGTTCGAAAAACTACGTTAAGCAATGTTAGTCATCAGTAGAGAGAGAGGAGAGAGAGAGAGAGAGAGAGAGGAAATCCTTTTATCTTATTGGGAGTAATATTGCTAAGACGAGCTAGTTTACATTACCGTCACGTCTCCTGAAGAAGGAACAAAATTAGCGATAGATCTAATACCTCTAGTTCAGAGGAGCAATAAATTAGATAGAATTACTCACTATTGTGTGTGAGAAAGAGAGAGAGAGAGAGAGAGAGAGAGAGAGAGAGAGAGAGAGAGAGAGAGCATTTTATTTTCTACATGCCTTTATATTTTTCCATTGATTACCCAAACTACATCATTAAATTCAAAATGACATATATATTTTATTAAATTTTCAACAAATTAACTTGGCCAATGATTTCTTATCCTTTACCACTGATACTAATTTTGAATTTTGTATTTATGTTCAACTTAATTTATATCAAATAATTAAGGGTTCATTTATATCATTTTCATATTCTGCTCGTTTCACTTTGCACTCTGCTCAGTCGCCCTAGAAACTAATAATAATCGGACTATAGTAGAGTCACATCAACCGTGCATCCGATGTCTAGGCAAGCCCCATAAGACGCTCCTGATTGGCTGTTGATAATCCAATCACAGGGCTGGAAACTCTCAGTCTCTCGAGAGAGTTCACATAGGCAGGATGTATGTTCCACCTCTCCCGACAAATTCGTTTTTTCGGGAGAGGTGGAACATACATACCGCCTATGTGAACTCTCTCGAGAGACTGAGAGTTTCCAGCCCTGTGATTGGCTTATCAACAGCCAATCAGGAGCGTCGTAAGGGACTGGCCTAGACGTCAAATGCAGGGTTGATGTGAATGTACTTTAGTGGTATATGGTTTCGTCAAACACATCAGCGATCAGATTGTCATGATCACGCGATATCCGTCCAATATGGCAACTCCCTCTGACCTGATATTGGAGGTCATTCCTCACGTTGTAAATGGTATATCAGTATCTGAACTGAATGAGTCTATCGCCTATTCAGTTCTGCTGAAAGGAAGAGGCCAATGTAACACTGAGGGCTGCTTCATATTAACAGCTGCTTGATATTATAGGCTGCTTAATATTAACGACTGCTTGATATTAACGGCTGCTTGGTATTAACGACGGCTTGATATTAATTATTCCAGTACGAAATTCACGCAATTTTGAGTAGTGTACGAAATATTGTATGATAAATAATTTATATTCACTTTGGATAAAAAATGAATTAAAAGGAGAATATGTTCTGGAAAAGTAGAGATATCAGAAAAATACGAACAGCAGAGACACACAGTGGGAAAAGATCAAAATTAACAGAAGCAAAGAGAGAGAAGAAACAAATTTACCGAGAACTAAGCAAAGGAAAAAAGTGAAAAGAATACAAAATCCAGAAACGACTATGAGAGCGAAGAGGCATCCCTGAAAACGATTTAGAAACCCCCAGTCTCTGGAATACAAAATATCCCCTTTTGAGGTCGAGAGATTTTCCTTCATCGTCTCGAGATGATTTATAAAGAGGTTTTACATGAATTCTTTACGACGGTGATGGCATTAAGTAAGTAAACCGATGCCCAGACTCAGAAAGTATCCTAATTATTCATCACAAACTTTTGGCCTAAAAAACTGACGCTTTTTAAATACCGCAACATGACTGTATCTATCACAAAATATATTGGTGGTTTCAATACCTACACATTCTTATCCTATATTCCTATTTCTTTTACATCATCAAAATAACAAGAACAAATCTAAAATTTCTAAAACGGCTATTTATCATTTCGTCATAGAGAAAAAAGGGGAATTAACAACATCTAGAGCATGTCTCTACCCTAGTGGGGAGCCAGTTACCTCACCGAGGCCCTTCCTTTTCGATGGTCTACATTTTGACAGCAATGGACAATCAAGTCTATTTATCTACCTCCTACCTTTCTCTACCTTCACACTGGCTGCAACCCACAACAGCTGTCTGAAACTAGGTATCTAAATCGCTTCTTAGGTTAGGGATTCGAATAAGTCCAGCAGTAATCTACTACTACTACTTCTACTACTACTACTACGAGAGAGAGAGAGAGAGAGAGAGTGTGTGCGTGTGTGTGTGTGTATGCACTGGCGTCCACTCAAGTCTATTATATAAATGAATAAACTTGTGCTACGAGAGAGAGAGAGAGAGAGGACCTGCTTCACAAGAGTTCTGGTATATAAATGAATAACTTAGCGTCGATGACATCTGTGATAACAAACAGAATATAAATAACTGTTTCATTCTAAGATAAAAGCATTGTTATTTCAACACAACATATCAAACCGTATTTTGCATCATATACCTGCATAAGGTCAAACGTAATCTCTCTCCTCGCTACGCTTTGCTCACAAAGCGTTTTACTTGCAATGTTTCACAGAATACTAATTTCATGCTATTTTGTTTCATTAATTTTTTCATTTGGTTCTCTGGGTAGACACTCGTGGAATGGTTTTGCCACAGTGACTTTCACTATATAATAATAATAATAATAATAATAATAATAATAATAATAATAATAATAATAAACAAAACTCGCATCGCATAACCAATGGTACATACACTTGTGCTTAAAACCTTTAAATTCGGTGTCGGTGGGGAAACTAAGTCTCTGGGTCTCCACAGTAACCACACCGGCCCCCCCCCCCCCCCCCCCCCCCCCACCCCCCCCCCCCCCCATTTTTTTTCCATCAAAATCCATCTGATCTCTTACTGAATATAGTCTATACTGGAAAAGCTATCTGAAATTTATGACATGAGGAAGAAGCTCATTGACTGAAACTCTGTACATCAACTTCCCACCGGTTAAAGCTTCATACAGGACGAAATGTTTGTTTAGAGAAGACCGTAGACGGAAAAGATGAGAATTAGACTTGTACCGAAAAACGTATGCTGTGTTGAACATTTATTTCAATAAATAAAAGACCTGTTTACGGACAGGGTTGCCAAAGTTGGCAACTTTGGTGCCAAAATCATTGAAAGTTGGGCAAACTTTCTGAGGTGGTTGGCAACAGAATTTTTTGTGGTTGGGCAACTACTACCGAAATGGCAACTTGTTGGCAACTTTCGTTATCAACAATTATTTGTTGCTTTCTGAAACGATTGTTGCAAAATTTCTACTGCAAGTCCACAATTATGCTTTACCGCTTACCATCACAGCCAGAATATTTAGTTTAAAAGTAATTTCTTTGCCAATACCAAAAGGTCAAACCTCCATCTGACCTGGGTAATCAAGAAATAAGAACGACGTTTTTGCCGCCACGGCCACTTTTGTTGTGTGGTTGGTTGAGTTGCTGTGATATTTTGCTTGATTTCATAGAGTTATAAGTGATTATTAGTACGATTTATTGTTGTCTGTGTGTATAGTATCTCCTTTCTCGATAAACACGATCATAAAAAATTGACGTAGACTATAAGGGAGTATGCCTTTTTGTCGGTTTACCGCATCTTATGACGTTTGAATTATAGGCCTATCTTATATTCAACTGTTTTTATTTTGGTTCTTGTGTTTATTCTTGTTTTTGTTTTTGTTGCTGCTGTTATAGTGCTTGTAGTGTCTTCCAAAATTTTTCATAGGTATTCCTTAAACATTGCAGAATAAACATAGGCCTATTCATAAAATATTGGCGCAAAAGAATTATCCGCCTACTCTAACTGAAATTTTAGTAATGCTTTAATCAAAAGTAATCGAGATCTTTATGAATATTGTCTGCGCTAGAATATTCTCCTAATAACAAAACAAAGAGAGAGAGAGAGAGAGAGAGAGAGAGAGAGAGAGAGAGAGAGAGAGAGAGAGAGAGACTGACTGAATCAATAAGAATGCCCCAAAACCAATGAATCATGGCTACTCGCAGTCGCCAGATGGTTTGGATATCTCATACATAACTTTCAGTGTCATACATTTTTTCTATTTCTAATCTTATGATGCCTTTCCTACCCATAGCCTTCATTCTCATAGAAAACACTACAGCAGCCTTATATTTACTCGTCACAGTAGTATAATTTATTCCCTCCTTTAGTAAAATATATTTTCAGTATAGTCATTGAAAGCAGTTTTGATAGTTGGGTGAAGGCTGAGACAGTCCTAAGATTGGCCATCCACGCATATGTGTGGTTTATGTAATCTTGCTTATAAGTGTACATTCCACTTTATGCTTATAAATTATATATTCGTGGAGTTGAAAGTTTCAACTTGAAACTACTATATTAATAAAACAAGATAGACTACCCTATTTCCAAAACAGATACGGTTTAGAAAACCATTTGCAATAAGAAATTGACGGTGGAGGGCCCATGCCCTGTCATTGCTCAAAATAAATAAGAATTTTATGTATAGGGTCTATGCTTGGAATTGTCTCAAAATATAAGAATTTTATGTGTAGGTCTATGCCTTGACATTGCCCTCAAAAATATAAGAATTTGATGTGTAGGCCTATTCGTCATTGCCTCAAAATATATGAATTTTGGGCGTGTAGGCTTATGCCCTATCATTGGCTCAAAAATATGAATAATTTCACGTGTAGGCTTATGCCCTGCCATTTTCTCAAAAATATATAAGAATTTGACGTGTAGGCCTGATGCCCTGTCATTGCCTCCAAAATATAAAATTTGACGTGTAGGCCTAAGCCATGTCATGACACAAAAGGTATTTCAACAAAATCCATAGACTCCCCTACTGTTATTTATCTCATCCTCAATGGTAGCTAATAGGTAGATAGGTAAAATTAATGTGATAACACTTTGAATTTTGGCAGGAAATAATGGAAAATCAGCTGTTGTTACTTATTGGGGCTGGGGCGTGAGGGGGGCAGTTTGATTCTTGGGTGGGGGGGACAGTTCCCCCCCCCCCCCCCACTAAATGACGCCCCTTACTGAGATAATAAATGCAAATCGAAAAACTACTATTTGTATCAGTACAAAGTTTCAAACACAACGATTATGATACCTTGTGAAAATTCAAGGTTCCTCTCATTTATGGCAAATGCAAAGGTAACTAGAGAAAAATGCATTAAGGGAGGATATTTTTGGCTAAATTAATCATGGATTATTAGTGGAAAAGGGAGGTTGGCAACTTTTGGCAACTTTTTCTAGCAATCATTGGCAATCTTTTAGCCTTGAAAAATCTGGCAAACCCTGGTTACGGATCCAGGGTAAAAATGAATATGGGTTTCAGCGCTGTAACCAATAAGCAAATTTCAGTGAATCAAAGGTAGATAGCTACGCGTCTTTTGAACCTAAATACATGACCTTAAAGCTTTGGAGACGATATTAAATTATAGAGGCCTTCAGTGTTGACAGAGATATGAATCTTAATTTTTTTTATGAAAATTCAAAAACGTTTCCCGTCGCTGCAAAAGAAGTCTTTTGAATTTCTGCTCGTTTCACGACAGTAAATCCCTCGTCCACTGAGGTATGCATCTTCGACGACGCCTCCTTCAGGATTAACAAAGCTTCAGACCCTCCTCCCCCTCCTCCCCTACCCCTAACCAATCCTCCAATTAAAAGTTTAAGAGGAAACAACTTTGTCATTCTGTGCCTCCGTTAATTTGTGTCAAGTTTCGAAGAGAAAGATTCGGGAATTTTTTTTCCCCGTCTGAAGAGAATGAAATTTCCCTTCGGGGATCATCTGGGATTTTTACAGTTTTGTCTTTTTTTCGTGAAGGTTAAAGGACTTGGGGATATAGCGGTTTCCCTCTTATCCTGTTTATTATTGGGCGTGCTAAAGAGCGCTGGGAAGCAATAATCTCTTTACATAATACAGTAAGCCATTTGCATACAAAGATGCGCGCGTGGCCAGTACGTTGCTTAGTGTGTTAAGGAGCTTCGGGAAGCGATAATCTGTACAAGCATGCATACACAAAGATACACGCACAAATACACGCAAACACACATTCTACATATATGTATATATATGAATATATACATATTTATTTTTCTATTTATAGTGTGTGTATAGATTTACGTAATGACAATTATTGCTTTTACTGCCTAGCAAGTTATCTTTAGGAATATATCTTCATCTACAAGATAATTTTCCAAGCACAAATGTATCAGCAATTTACCTACATCAAGAATGAAGACGGAATTCAAAAATAAATTCGTACCTACAAATTATATAACTACTACACGAATTCGAGTGATAAAGTTTCTCGATGGAATGATTCAAGTTCTGAATTGAAAGTAGAATTGAACCCTCTGGTATTCCATCACCACAAGACTGAACAGATTCTGAAGTCGTTACACAATATCGATACTGCATAAATTTTCTTCGTAGTCTCTTTGCATTTGATATCCTGAATACTTTGGCTAAAACAAGAATTAAAATCTTAATGAGTGACATGAGATTTGTACGTTTATCCAGGTAGGAATGAATCGGAAGAATAGGGATCAGTCTCGAATTCTTTAACGTTTGGGATAATATCAATTTTTCCATTCTAATGGGAAGGAAGGCACAAATGTATATTCATAACAAAATATAAAAGGGAATGTTTGGTTCCTTATTTTCAATCATAATTATTTCCCCTCGGACTGCAGTAGTACATCTTAGTATACAGTGCATATGCATACTTTCATTACAGTATCTTATCAAGATTTTTCATTCACTAATAAACAGTTGTCATCTCAGTATAAAATGCAAAGAACACCCAACAGATGTTCTTGTGGCCATATGTATCCAGAAAGGCGTATAATAATCATGTATTGGAGAAACAATTAGCTGAATGCAACTGTGAATTGTTTATGTTTTAGAAAGTGGGTCCCTTCCCATCCTGAATAAACCCTCAGAATTGCTTTTAACGGCCAAAAGAGTACAAAGTTACAGATAATTAAATAGTATTTACTGGTGTCTGTTCCAATTTTTTTTTACCAGCCTACCACATATTTTAAATACCCCGCAACGTTTTATTAGCGCTGTTACATTTTCAAATATGCACTACAACTTTATCAATATATTGCACATCAACAGTTTAAATTCTGTTCTGAACCGAGTTTTACATCAGCGTTCTTTTTGAATAATGTAAAAGTTTGATTCCCATGGAACTATTCGGGGGAGAAGTGATATGCATTTTTTTTTTTTTTTTTTAGAGAAAAACAACACGCACAGCTTTCCAAATAAATAAATGTTATGTTGTTTTATACGTATGCAGAAGTATTTCTTCTTGTAATCTAATCATCCGTCTATCTATTCACGTATCTTCCATGTCTCCCTTTCTCTGTTTCTTAAACATAACTTGCAGTGTTGTGTGGAGATGCACATCCAAAACATGCTTATGAGCATAAAATGCGGACTCAGATACGCAAGACGCATAAGGCAGTAATGTCCATCCCTTCTGATGTTTGCAGAATAAGGTGAAGAAATGTATGACGGTGCTAAACTTTCCTCTCCAGCAAATTCGAGTTCATAAAGAAAATATCGTTTCCTCTTCCTCGAATTCTACGGATAACGTTGCCATACATTGCCCTGAATGGATGAGGCTGTGTGTGCGTGAGCGAGCGCGTTTATTTTTGAGAGAGACAGACATGTAGAGGATTAAAGGGAGATGGTTTGAATATTCACATGGTAAGATACATTGATTGTTGTCACTTAATTACCGGTACATTATACCCACATGCAGAGAACAGCCTTGATTTTGAGTAGATGTTGTACAGGAAGAAATATCGTATATGGGAAAAATAACTAACACTTTCAATAATAAATAGTATGGCGAAGAATAGCGTTTGAAGAGAGGGAGGGCCTTTATACAGTAATGTAGCGTGAGCAGAAGCACACATTAAACAAGAGTTTATTAGGCGTTAAAACGACGTTTTATAAAAAAAGAAAAATAAAAAAATAAAAAAACAGCCATTATAAGGAAGAAGTTTTAGACGAAACGAACAGCCTTCATAGCACATTAGCTTAAATTGCCCACATTAAATATTTTTATTTCCACAAAAAAAAAATGACAAAATAAAAATCCCCACATAATCTTAGCTGA
>NC_061105.1:44111860-44114360 GCF_015104395.2 Macrobrachium nipponense | reverse complement strand
GGCGCACAATTTCATTGTCTAATTTTCTTAGCAAGGAAATCGACTGAAGTTGAAAACAGAACCACTGAAAAAAAAAAAAATTTAAACGTTACACAACTTTTCAAGTAAACCAGTGATCCCTGGAATCAACTATGTCATTCGGGAGGGAATATTTGTCGCAAATAACACGATACATTATTCTCGGACGTGAATTAAAGTCGTTTTACCAAACAAATAAATGAATATTTCTTTCTCTGCAATAGTTATAAATAGATCTGAAATGTGAGAATATTACGCTGTCCACCGAGAGGCATCTTGTATTTATTATTTCATCTTCCAATTTCCGTTCTCGAAGCGGAGAGGGAGGGAGGGAGGGAGGGGGGTGGGGAGCTTGTCATATTGCCTTGTCTTCACAACCCCTGGAATCCAGGCTCCTCGATATTGGGACTTTTATTGCAGAACCGCAAGGTTTAATAAGAAAAGTTACGTAGAAGACTTTTATAATAAGACTTATTTTCTCCACGCAGCCTTTTCATGTTCTACAGCGTCAGACAACTTCTCCTTTATACACTATATATTATATATATATATATATATATATTATATATATATAGTATATATATATATATTATATATATAATATATATATATAATATTATTTATATATAGATATATATATATATATATATATTATATATGATATATATATATATATATTATATATATATATATCATATATATATATATTATATATATATATATGTCTGTGCGTGTATGTGCGTGTGCATTCAATAAGTAGTCAAGACCATTATTTTCAAAATTTATAATAGTTTTAAACCAAAAGTTATCATCGTCAAAGAATTCTCATCTACTTATGTCTCACCTTAGATAACTCAACCAATACTTCAGACTTCGGTAAAAGGGAATCTGCTCGTTCTGATATTTTTTCATTTATACCAACTTTAACTATATCATTTCTAGACGTAAGAATTGTACACTGTTCACGAGGACACAAATCTCCTTCATTACGAAAGCAGACCATAAAATGAGTAAATTAACTACTGGAATTCCATAATTATGTCAATAAGTTATAAATCTAATTGAAGCAAAATTGATCAACACTTGTTTTGTAAGGTAAGTCGGCACCGAATAAAATGCAGGTATTAAATCAACATGAAATGTATTTACGTTGTCACTCATTTTAGCAACTCAGACTCGAAAATGATCACCAAATCCTGAACGAAGTCTAATGAAAAACCATGGTAAGGCCTCAATTCCCTTTGACGTTTTTAATGAGGCTCTCTCGCTCCTATACTCCTTTCGTTTTTTTCTTTTCTTTTTTTTTTATTTACGGCCGGTACCAAGGGTGATTATCTTTTTTTTTTTTACAACTAGATAAATGGAATTTTCGATTACTTTGTAACTACAAATTACAACCGTCACAAGACACAACTATCTATATTTTTACCACTTTATAAAATGGAAGAAAGAGAATTTTCCGTTACATCATAAACCGCAAATGAAGTCCCCATATATATCTCCTAATTTTTGTGTAACTCCTGTAAATATTTCATGACAGTCATTTTCTCATTTTTATTAATACTTTCAATTATTTAACAGTTTCCCAACAGCAGCCTTTCAGAAATCTTTTAGTAGTTGTGTCTCCCTTGGTTTCTACCTCACAAAGGCCAAAGCACTGCTTTAATCTTTGGAGTCCTTCTGTTCCTGCAATCTTACTATTCTTATCAAGTCCGCGCGCGGGAACACAGAATGAGGGAGAGAATTGCGATTGGTTATCTCTCCTACGTGGGTTGGGATGCGGAAGGAGAGAGAGAGAGAGAGAGAGAGAGAGAGAGAGAGAGAGAGAGAGAGAGAGGTGCAGTTGTAAAGGAGGACGGAAAATCATGAAAGGCCGCTTGCATTTCTCGTAGTTTAAATTTCTCTATGCCTTCATGACGTCATGGTAAGTCTCTCTCTCTCTCTCTCTCTCTCTCTCTCTCTCTCTCTCTCTCTCTCTCTCTCTGTTTAATTACGATATATTCTGTCCTCTCATACACATGGTTTGAAATTCACTTTTAGTTTTCTGTAAAAGAAAGCTACTGAGCTGACTTTGTCTCTCCGACCTCTCTCCGACTGTAAGTTGGTCTCTTGATCGTCCACCCTCCAATCATCAATCATACCAAATTGCAGCCCTCTAGCCTCAGTAGTGTTTATTTTATTCAAGGTTAAAGTTAACCATAATCGTGCTTTTGACAACGATATAGGACTGGCCACCACCAGGCAGTGTTTAAATTTCACGGGTCGCGTTTCATACAGCATTATAACAAGACCTCCGAAAGACAGATCTATTTTCGGTGACCTTGATTATACGCTGAAGCGGCTGTACAGAAAACGCGCATTTTTATTAGTTTATTATCATCTCCTTCGTTTCAACTTTTATAAACCGTACTTGAACAAATATTTAGATAAATGCCTGACTTCCTTTTCAATGGACTTTCCTTGAAAAATAAAGAACATCAAT
>NC_061105.1:44104360-44106860 GCF_015104395.2 Macrobrachium nipponense | reverse complement strand
TTTAAATAAAGGGCGTATTATTCACACACCGGATAAGATTTGAAGAATTCTATTGAGTACCTTCACACATGTATAGTAAAGTATTTATACACTCTTTTAAATTTTGATATATACGTATATTTCTTACTGACACCTAAGATCTTAAACTCTGTAATAATGGTGTATTTAGAACTTGATATTTAAAAGAACTTACGGTATATTACATCTACCTTATCCCTATAGATATTTCTTTCTGATCTGCCTCTCTTTTTCTAATTTCGACATAGAGGGAGTTTTTTCATTAGGCGGCGTAATGAAAAGCACCCATCGTCAAAAAAATAAAGTAATAAATAAAATGGAAATGCAACAATGATTTATGTCAAAAGTCGTCCGTCGCAGATTCCAACTGATTCCTTTTAACTCTTCCCCCGAATCGAATCCCTCCTCACAAACGCTGCTTCTTTATCTTGTTTTGAAATCTCTCTATTCAAACCGACTCACCATTTCTTTTACTGTTCTGCAGCTTTTATTCATCCCCTTTCGCAAACCCGCTCTACATTCGTCACTTTTATCTATCGCCTCCCCCCCACCTCCAGGTCCCCCTAAAAAGCGCTTTCCGAAGCGTTGCGTTCGTGGTATCATTTCTCAGGACTTTAGGGTCCTCTTTCGCGGCGCAGTTCTTGGCTTGGCAATATCTGTGACTGGGAGCTGAAGTATGGAAGGGAATTCGATATGAATAAAAAAAAAAAGTAAATGGATATTGCACATACCTGATAGATACTGTCACGAAGATCATGCTTTTGGTTATAAATGGTTTGACCTGCAAAGAAAAGAATTGATTAGCAATTTTTTTTCGGATTTTCTTGGTCCATGCATTCAAGACTGAATAAAGTTGTATCTTCAAATGATAAAAAAATGTATGAGTCTTATTGATCTAATTTACATTTTGAAGATTGCCATAACGACAAAGTATTATGATCAAAACCTAAATTACAATTACATGAACATGCTGAATTTGAAATAATTTATCCAATAGATGGATGACAGAAAACAATTGCAAGCCCTTCTGCACTAATTCAGTTAAGATAATGCTACAAGGGTGATACACAGCTTTGGTATAACCTCCACACCACTCTTATAAGATGGTATGTCATAATATCTGGGGCTCCTGTGGACACTAGAAGAGTTGGAAGACCCAGACCTACTTGGAAGAGAACTATGAGGTTCTGGCGAGGAAACGAGAGGAGATTTGTGGAAGATAATGCACAGCAAAGACATGAGTGACGGAATTTCGCAGAAGCCTTTTGCCTCTGGCGGGCTGGAAGCCATAATGATGATAATAAAATGCTGTACGCAATTCTTCATGCATATAAAACTCTACAGTCTATATCTCATTGTTCCTAAATAAGATTATCATTGAAGAGCTGCCGAATTAACCGGTATATTATCAGAAATCCCGGATGACTTCCGTAGTATACTTTTACCGGCGTAAAGGTATGACGGTTCTTTGCGGTTTTCTTTCCTCTTAAGTCATTGTCATTACAATGCAATCGCAGAGGGCCACCTTCCTTTTCATCTGGAGTGAGCATCATGGAGAGATTACTGTCAATCATATAAAAATCTTTTTATAGCATAATGAAGAGGTTTATATATTGAACATTTAAGTTAAAACAGGAGCTCAGTGCTTATAAAAATCATCCCCCCCACTCTCTCTCTCTCTCTCTCTCTCTCTCTCTCTCTCTCTCGGGTAATTTAATGGATACGGTTCCCTTAAATGGCAAAATAATGAAGGAATGAATGATAACTAGCTATTAAGCCTATTGTGACTTAGATCCGCTCCTTCACTTCGTATAATGATGAGCATCAATCTGTTTCTTTTTTTCTTTAATAAATACCAAAAGTCGGAGGTCTGTGACGGGTTCGGCGTTACCATAACGACCGGAACGGAAGTTCCTTAACTCCATATTCCCTGGAATGAGACTCAGCGGCTTCCAGGGAAGACATATACTTATCAAACTCTTTACTTGTGGAGAAGGAAACTTTGATCTTCATCCTTTACCTGGAACTATCGTGGATAATAAAGACTTGAGGGAGCAGGCGCTTCACGTTCAGCGTTTTTAGGTAGTAGTCGATCATTATTTTTATTTTTAACACCGATGTTTTTTCCGACTCCAAATCTCTTGAAAAATGGATCGGGATGTTGCCTTTCACCCTTCTTTACGGCGCATGTGAAGTAACGATGAAGAAATATAATAAGGTTAGATTCCCTATAAAAGTGTGACTGAGAGTAAAGTCTTAAATAGTCAATAAATGGATTAAAAGTGCTTCGAAGGTACCTGGTCGTAGTCCTATGCACACACACATACACAACACACACACATACATACGTATATATATATATATATATATATATATATATATATATATATATATATATATATATATATATGAATTGTCGTCACTTCTGATCTAAGTGACCACACAAGTATTAAACCAAAAACAACGTTTAATATGCAATTCA
>NC_061105.1:44094634-44103860 GCF_015104395.2 Macrobrachium nipponense | reverse complement strand
TCAATTATCCAGCTTATCAACTGGATGACTTTGACCTCATTTTCCATGAATTTCTGGAAGGACTTTAATAGATAATGGCCCACAGTGATTTTTTAGTCATGATTGGATACAAGTTTTTAGCTTCGTAATCTTTATAGATACAGATATTATATGTACATGACAAGAACATTTAATTCATGGACGCATTGAATATCTTCGCATACAAATCAACTATGCAGTTTACAGGAAGGATTGGGAAGATAATGATGAGGACCCACATGGAATTCCTTTCTTAAGAGATAAAGTTTTCACGAAGGCTGACAAGGCTGAGAATAGTGTTTTCAGTATGTGACCAAACTGAGCTAGCAATATCATCTAAGCGCACAAATAACCCCGGTCATTCACAAACACTCATGATCACGTAGAGACAGAAACGAAGAGTACCCCTGGCGCCCTCACTTACACAAAAGGACATTCACATAAACACAATACACACAAGCGAACATGTAAATGACGATACATCGCTGCAAGAAGAGTAAAATAAAAATAATGCATTACAAACGAAAACTTGGTCAGAATAGAAAGTTAAGCCTGTACCTAATTAAACACCAATATATTTCTTCAAATTCCTAGAAATTAAAAGAAGCTAAATAAAGCAGTGCATTATCGTTTCGTGCAAAATACTAATACAGTGCAAAGTTATTATCAAAGAACTTGATGCTCTTGTCTAGAATATACTGGTAAACAAGAAGCTAAAACTTGGTGGGTATGGTTGTGTTTATAAAAAATCTAAGATAATCTTTCTATTCCTCATTGTGAGCCGATCACAAATGGCAAATAACAACGGTGTATGTAAACAAACGTTTTAATGACGAGATTTTGTACATGTAAATGAATGTGTTCCAATACCATATCGAAATCAGAAGATTCCCATTTTTCCGAATAAAAAACTGAATCGACCATTTAATAGTTATTGAAAGCTTGAAACAGGTTCGCCATTATAATCGAGAGTTTATTTCCGAATGCTGCTAAGGGCGAGGTTGATATATATATATATATATAATATATATATATATATATATATATATATATATATATATATATATATATATAATGGACATTGGCTAAGAGCTTCTGAAGTTTTTGAGTCTCCTTTTTCATCGAATGATAGAAAGTCCAAAGAGACCCGGAGAACGAACCCAAGATGGTGACACCCCCCCCCCCCCCCCCCCCCCCCACCCCCCCCCCCCCCCCCCCCCCCACAAGGACTTGTAGAGAGCTTTCCCTTTCTGAACTGAATGGGTCAAAAAGTGGTTTTATCTTGGAACAACTATAATTTTTTATATCTAGAAATACTTTACCTTTCATACTCGTTAAACTTTCGGTTTCTGAAGGTATTTCCTGAAAGTATTGAGATTTTAATTGTTGTTATTTCTATCTATCTCCTGGCAGCAATCTCTCATGTTTTGAAGTTCTTCATTTCAACGGTCTTTTCAATATGAGAGACATTTTATTCTCGTAACCATAATAAATAAATTCTTCCTGCAACACTTTTTTAATATACGCGGAAACTAAAGTAAAGAAGCCTCTCTCTCTCTCTCTCTCTCTCTCTCTCTCTTCTCTCTCTCTCTCTCCCTTATTACCCAAGAGACTTCTGAAGATCGGCGATTGTTTTAACATCGGCATCATCAAAGGATACCAAAAGGTGCCATTGTTCCAAAGTTTTCTGATAAACGCCGCCAATATTTGGGCCCATCAGGCAAACATTTTCTTTCTCATTTAATTCTCTGGCAACTTCCTCTTTTATTCACAAAACTAATCTATTGCTGCTAAAGTTTGGGCGTTATGGGAGCCAACGGGAAAAGGAAGAATGTTACGGTAATATCATCTGGAAAATAGCTAAGCATAAAGAGAGAATGAAGACAGTTGAATGTCGTAGGAAGACATGTTGATTCAACAACAAACAGAGAACCCATTTTAGGTGCGTTTATATTTGTAAATAGATAGATATAGTAGATGGATCGACGATGCATTATTTTAGGTGTTTTTTTTTTATTTTTATTAAAGTTACAAGATCAAGATCAAGTTTGTCCTAAACTTTTTGATCTATGTAAATATCCTCTACTTTCACACGATTTGTGTTCTTTTTTGGACATTGTCTAAAAGGCGCGTTTTTTTTTTTACTTACTCTTTACAAACATAAATATTAATATTGGCATTTCTCTCGAGCTTCATCAAAAAACACTTCGGAGTTACAGCTTTTATCATGTCTAAAGGCACTCCTTTTTTTTTTTTTTTTTTTTTTTTTTTTTTACAAACTTGCTCTTTACAATTACTAACATTCGTATTTCTCTCGATCAACAACAAAAAACATTTGGGGAGTTGCCGCTTTTATAGATTGAGCTGGTTGGCCTTATGTCATCAAAGCCCTTAAGCTCTTTTGGCTGTCGATCATAAAATGGAGTAAATGTGAATCAGTAATAGAACTGAATATTCCACAATTATGCCTCTAGGCTCAGAATGATAAGTAATATAAATGTTGAGATGAATTAGTAATTAGCTTTCAATATAATTTCTCATACACGCACACTCAAATATGTCATATTAACAGTAAGGAATGGAACCCGTTGTTCGAAAAACTACGTTAAGCAATGTTAGTCATCAGAGAGAGAGAGAGAGAGAGAGAGAGAGAGAGAGAGAGAGAGAGAGAGAGAGAGAGGAGAGGAAGGAAATCCTTTTATCTTCTTGGGAGTAATATTGCTAAGTACGAGTTAGTTTACATTATGGTCACATCTCCTGAAGAAGGAACAAAATTAGCGATAGATCTAACACCCTCCAGTTCCGAGGAACATAAAATTAGATAGAATTGACTAGCTCTTGTGTGTGTGTGTGTGAGTGAGAGAGAGAGAGAGAGAGAGAGAGAGAGAGAGAGAGATGAGAGAGAGAGAGAGAGAATTTTATTTTCTACCTGACTTTACATTCTCCATCTATAAATTCACAATGACATATATATTTCATTAAATTTTCAATAAATTAACTTGCCAATGATTTCTTATCCTTTCTGCTCGTTTCACTTTCCATTCTGCTCAGTCGCCCTAAAAACTAATAATAATCGGACTATAGTAGATTCACATCAACCGTGCATCCGATGTCTAGGCAAGCCCCTTAAGAGGGCTGGAAACTCTCGGTCTCTCTTGAGAGTTCACATAGGCAGGATGTATGTTCCACCTCTCCCAAGGAAGTCGTTTTTCCAAGAGAGGGGTGGAATAACATCCCACCTATGTGAACTCTCTCGAGAGACTGAGAGTTTCCAGCCCTGTGATTGACTTATCAACACCCAATCAGGAGCGTCGTAAGGGACTGGCCTAGACGTCAAATGCAGGGTTGATGTGAATCTACTATAGTGGTATATGGTTTCGTCAAACACATCAGCGATCAGATTGTTACGATCACGCGATATCCGTCCAATATGGCAACTCCCTCTGACCTGATAATGGAGGTTATTCCTCACGTTGTAATTGATAGATCAGTATCCTGAACTGAATGAGTGTATCGCCTATTCAGTTCTGCTGAAAGGAAGAGGCCAATGTAACACTGAGGGCTGCTTCATATTAACGGCTGCTTGACATTAACGACTGCTTGACATTAACGGCTGCTTGATATTAACGACTGCTTGATATTAACGACTGCTTGATATTAACGACTGCTTGATATTAACGGCTGCTTGACATTAACGGCTGCTTGATATTATAGGCTGCTTAATATTAACGACTGCTTAATATTAACGACTGCTTGATATTAATGCCTGCTTGATATTAACGACTGCTTGATATTAATTATTCCAGTACAAAATTCACGCAATTTTGAGTAGTGTACGAAATATTGTATGATAAATAATTTATATTCACTTTGGATAAAAAAAATTAATTAAAAGGAGAATATGTTCTGGAAGAGAAGAGATATCAGAAAAATACGACAGCAGAGACACATGAAAAGATCAAAATTAACGGAAGCAAAGAGAGAGAAAGAACAAATTTACCGAGAACTAAGCAAAGGAAAAAAGTAAAACGAATACAAAATCCAGAAACGACTATGAGAGCGAAGAGGCATCTCTGGAAACGATTTAGAAACCCCCAGTCTCTGGAACGCAAAATATCCCCTTTTGAGGTCGAGAGATTTTCCTTCATCGTCTCGAGATGATGCGTGAAAGAGATTTCCACGAATTCTTTAGTAAGTAAACCGATGCCCAGACTCAGAAAGTATCCTAATTATTCATCACAAACTTTTGGCCTACAAAGCTGACGCTTTTTAAATCCCGCAACACGACTGTATCTATCACAAAATATATTGGTGGTTTCAATACCTAGACTTTCTTACCCTATATTCATATTGCTTTTACATCATCAAATAACAAAACCTAATCTAAAAAACAAAATTTCTTAAACGGCTATTTATCATTTCGTCATAGAAAAAAAAGGGAATTAACATCTAGAGAATGTCTCCCCCTTTGTGGGGAGCCAGTTACCTCACCGAGCCCTTCCTTTTCGATGGTCTACATTTTGACAGCAATGGACAATCAAGTCTATGTATCTACCTCCTACCTTTCTCTACCTTCACACTGGCTGCAACCCACAACAGCTGTCTGAAACTAGGTATCTAAATCGCTTCTTAGGTTAGAGATTCGAACAAGTCCAGCGTAATCTAAGACGCGTCATCACCATTCTACTACTGCTACTACTACTAATTACTACTACTACTTTTACTACTGCTACTATTACGAGAGAGAGAGAGAGAGAGAGAGAGAGAGAGAGAGAGGACCTGCTTCCCTCGAGTTCTGGTATATAAATGAATAACTTAGCGTTGATAACTGTTTCATAAGGTCAAACGTAATCTCCCTCCTCGCTACGCTTTGCTCACAAAGCGTTTTATCTACAATGTTCCACAGCATACTAATTTCATGCTATTTTGTTTCATTGATTTTTTCATTTGGTTCTGTGGGTAGACACTCGTGGAATGGTTTTGCCACAGTGACTTTCACTATATAATAATAATAATAATAATAATAATAATAATAATAATAAACAAAACTTGCGTCACAGAACCAATGGTACATACACGAGTGCTCAAGACCTGCAATTTCGGTGTCGGTGGGGAAACTAAGTCTCTGAGGACTCCACAATAACCGCGCACCCCCCCCCCCCCCCCCCCCCCCCCCCCCCCCCCCCCCCCCCAACCCCCCCCCCCCCCCCCAAAAAATTTTTTTTTTTTTTTTTCCCATCAAAATCCATCTGTCTCTTACCTAAATATAGTCATTACTGGAAAAAATTATTCTGAATTGATGAGGGCATGAGGAAGAAGCTCATAGACTGAAACTCTCGTACATCAACTTCCCACCGGTTAAAGCTTCATCACAGGACGAAATGTTTGTTTAGAGAAGACGTAGACGAAAGATAGAGAATTAGACCCGTAACGAAAGTATGCTGTGTTTGAAAATTTATTTTAAAAAAATAAAGACCTGTTACGGATTTCAGGGTGTATGAATATGGTTTTCAGCGCTGTAACCAATAAGCAAAATTTCAGTGAATCAAGGTAGATAGCTACGCGTCTTTTGAACCTAAATACATGACCTTAAAGCTTTGAAGACGATATTAAATTATGGAGGCCTTCAGTGTTGACAGAGATATGAATCTTAATTTTTTAATGAAAATTCCGAAAACGGTTTCCCGTCGCTGCAAAAGAAGTCTTTTGAATTTCTGCTCTTTTCACGCCAGTAAATCCCTCGTCCACAGTGGTATGCATCTTCGACGACGCCTCCTTCAGGATTAACAAAGGATTCCCTAAGCTTCAGACCCTCCTCCCCCTCCTCTCCCATCCCCAACCAATCCTCCAATTAAAAGTTTAAGAGGAAACAACTTTGTCGTTTTATGCCTCCGTTAATTTGTGTCAAGTTTCGAAGAGAAAGATTCGGGAATTTTTTTGTCCCGTCTGAAGAGAATGAAATTTCCCTTCGGGGATCATCTGGGATTTCTACAGTTTTGTCTTTTTATTAGTGAAGGCGAAAGGACTTGTGGACACTATAGTCGGTTTTCCCTCTTATCCTGTTTATTCTTGGGCATGGTAAAGATCGCTGGAAGCAATAATCTGTTTGCATAATATAGTAAGCATCTTTTGCATACAAAGATGCGCGCGTGGCCAGTACATTGCTTAGTGTGTTAAAGAGCTTCGGGAAGCGATAATCTGTACAGGCATGCATACACAAAGATACACGCACAAATACACGCAAACACACATTCTACATATATGTATATATATACATATTTATTTTTTTATTTATAGTGTGTGTATAGATTTACGTAATGACAATTATTGCTTTTATTTCCTAGCAAGTTATCTTTAGGAATATTGACATACCTTCATCTACAAGATAATTTCTGTAGTCTTCTCTTACTCACTTATTAAAGTGGTTCTACTTGAAATGTGTCCATATTTCCAGGCACAAATGTATCAGCAATTGACCTACATCAAGAATGAAGACGGAATTCAAAAATAAATTCGTACCTACAAATTATATAACTACTACACGAATTCGAGTGATAAAGTTTCTTGATGGAATGATTCAAGTTCTGAATTGAAAGTAGAATTGAACCCTCTGGTATTCCATCACCCACAGACTGAACAGTTTCTGAAATCGTTACACAATATTGATACTGCATAAATTTTCTTCGTAGTCTCTTTGCATTTGATATCCTGAATACTTTGGCTAAAACAAGAATTAAAATCTTAATGAGTGACATAAAATGTGTACGTTTATCCAGGTAGGAATGAATCGGAAGAATAGGGATCAGTCTCGAATTCTTTAACGTTTGGTATAATATCAATTTTTCCATTCTAATGGGAAGGAAGGCACAAATGTATATTCATAACAAAATATAAAAGGGAATGTTTGGTTCCTTATTTTCAATCATAATCATTTCCCCCCGGACTGCAATAGTACATCTTAGTATACAGAACATATGCATACTTTCATTACAGTATCTTATCAAGATTTTTCATCCACTAATAAACAGTTTTCATATCAGTATAAAATGCAAAGAACACCCAACAGATGTTCTAGTGGCCATATGCATCCAGAAAGGCGTATAATAATCATGTATTGAAGAAACAATTAGCTGAATGCACCTATGAATTGTTGATATTTTAAAAAGTGGGTCCCTTTCCATCTTGAATAAACCTTCAGAATTGTTTTGAACGGCCAAAAGAGTACAAAGTTAAAGATACTGAAACATTATTTACTGTGTCAGTTCCAACAGCGGTTTTTATTTATTTTTTTTTTTTTTTCACCAGCCTACCACATATTTTAAATACCCCACAACGTTTTATTGGCGCTGTTACGTTTTCAAATATGCACTACAACTTTATCAATATATTGCACATCAACAGTTTAAATTCTGGTCTGAACCGAGTTTGACATCAGCGTTCTTTTTGAATAATGTAAAAGTTTGATTTCCATCGAACTATTCGGGGGAGAAGTGGTATGCATTTTTTTTTTTTTTTTTTTTTTTTTAGAAAAACAAGACGGACAGCTTTCCAAATAAATAAGCTTTATGTTGTTTTATACGTATGCAGAGGAATTTCTTCTTGTAATCTAATCATCCGTCCTATCTATTCACGTAACTCCCATGTCTCCCTTTCTCTGTTTCTTAAACATAACTTGCAGTGTTGTATGTGGAAATACACATCCAAAACATACTTATGAGCATAAAATGCAGACACAGATACGCAAGACACATAAGGCAGTAATATCCATCCCTTCTGATGTTTGCAGAATAAGGTGAAGAAATGTATGACGGTGCTAAACTTTCCTCTCCAGCAACGTCGAGTTCATAAAGAAAATATCGTTTCTTCTTCCTTGAATTCTACGGATAACCGTTGTCATACATTGCTCTGAATGATGGGAGGCTGTATGTGTGTGTGTGTGTCTCGATCGCGCGCTCGCGCTTTATTTGAGATAAAAAGACATACAGAGGTATTAAAGGGAGATGGTTTGAATATTCATATGGTAAGATACATGATTGTTTGTCACTTAATTACCGGTACATTATACCCACATGCCTTGATTGTGAGTAGTTGTTGTACAGGAAGAAATCGCATATGGGAAAAATAACTAACACTTACAATAATAAAAAGCATAGCGAAGAATAGCGCTTGAGGGAGAGAGAATCCTTTAGACAGTAATGTAGCGTGAGGCAGAAGCACCGCATTAAAAAAAAAAAAAAAAAAAAAAAAAAAAAAAAACTATTTATAAGGAAGAAAATTTCGACGAAACGAACAGCCTTCATAGCACATTAGCTTGAATTGCCCGCATTATACATTTTTATTTCCACATAAAAAACATTGACAAAATAAAAATCCCCACATAATCTTAGCTAATCCCCACATAATCCTTCACATACTTGGAATCGTAAAGATTCTAACTGGACTCACAATGAAAAAAAAAAAAGACTAACCATTTTCATTAACAGTGAATCTTGAAAGATTCGTCCTCCACAATAGCCCTGGCGTAACCACACTATATCTTCTAAAGGAACCGCCATGGTTACTTTCATGTCTCACGACTCTGCCTGTCAGAGTCATTCTCAGCCATGAAGCAGGAAGAGTCCACCTCCAACATGATGTCTGTAACCTTCCAAAACATTATCATCGCACTTAAATAGTAATGGAAATAACAACACAGCATAAGGAGAATCAACATGAAAAAGCGATCAAGGCTTTCAAAGAAGCGATGCATTTACGTACAGTCTTAAATTCCGGATATTAGGTTAATTAACAAAACTCTCTCTCTCTCTCTCTCTCTCTCTCTCTCTCTCTCTCTCTCTTCCCCGAAATGTCAATTTGTGGGATGACAACCCGGAAGTTTTATGCAAAACGAGCAATTCGAACGAGGACGTGGGGAAAGAGCGATGAGAGAGAGAGAGAGCAGAGAGAGAGCAGAGATCAAAGGAATTGTGTGACTGACTGACTTGGGATTAAAATCTTTACCCAGCGCGTTTATATATTTCGTCTTTTCCTAAATAACAGTTTCTCGTTGGAACGAGTGGTTCCTTGCTAGGCTACCAATCTGGTGGAGGTCCGAAGTTCGATTCTCAGCTCGGCCAGCGCGAAATCAGAGGAATTTATTTCTGGTGATAGAAATAATTTCATGATATATGTGGTCGGATCCACAATAAGGTGTAGGGTCCCCGTTGCT
>NC_061105.1:44089634-44092134 GCF_015104395.2 Macrobrachium nipponense | reverse complement strand
ATATATAATATATATATATATATATATATATATATTATACGAATAACTTTATCACGAAGTATATAAAAACGTAATGCTATGTATAAATAAAGGTTTTGGTTTTTTTTTGCCACGAAGGAAAAAAATAAAAAAGCGAGATAGCCAAGTACTTTCGTTTTGTTCGGACCGAAAGTACTTGGCTATCTCGCTTTTTCATTTTTTTCCTTCGAGGCAAAAAAAAACCTTTAAATATATATATTATTATATATATATATATATATATATATTATATATATATATATATATATATATATATAGATATATATATATATATATATATATATATATATATATATATATATTATATATAGTATATATATTATATAATATATATATAATCTATATATATATATATATATATATATATATATATATATATATATATATATTTAAAACTGTCTGTGTGTGTATGTGCATGTGCATTCAATTAGTAGTCAAGACCGTTATTTCCAAGATTTATAATAGTTTTAAAGCAAAAGTTATCGTCGTCAAAGAATTCTCATCTACTTATGTCTCACCTTAGATATCTCAACCAATACTGCAGACTTCGGTAAAAGGGCATCTGCTCGTTCTGTTATTTTTTCATTTATACCAAGTTTAACTATATCATTTCTAGACGTAAGAATTGTACACTGTTCACGAGGACACAAATCTCCTTCATTACGAAAGCAGACCATAAAATGAGTAAATTAACTGCTGGAATTCCATAATTATGTCAATAAGTTATAAATCTAATTGAAGCAAAATTGATCAACACTTGTTTTGTAAGGCAAGTCGGCACCAAATAAAATGCAGATATTAAATCAACATAAAATGTATTTACGTTGTCACTCATTTTAGCAACTCAGACTCGAAAATGATCACCTAATCCTGAACGAAGTCTAATGAAAAACCATTGTAAGACCTCAATTTCCTTTTATGTTTTTAATGAGGTTCTCTCGCTTCTACTCTTTTCCGTTTTCTTTTTTTTTCTTTTTTTACGGCCGTCACCAAGAGTGATTAACTTTTTTTTTTAGAACTAGAAAAATGGAATTTTCAATTACTTTGTAACATTAAATTACAACCGTCACAAGAAACAACTATCTACATTTTATTCCACTTTATAAAATGGAAAAAAGTGAATTTTCCGTTACATCATTAACCGCAAATGAACTCCCCAAATATATCTCCCAATTTCTGTGTAACTCTTGTAAATATTTCATGACTGTCATTTTCTCATTTTTATTAATATTTTCAATTATTTAACAATTTCCCAACCGCAGCCTTTCAGAAATCTTTTAGTGGTTGTGTCCTTCCCTTGGTTTCTACCTCACAAAGGAAGGCCCAACAAGCACTGCTTTAATTCTTTGGAGTCCTTCTGTTCCTTGCGAAATCTTACTATTGCTTTTTGTATAAGTCCGCGCGCGGGAACACAGAATGAGGAAGAGAATGGCGATTGGTTATCTCTCCTACGTGGGTTGGGATGCGGAAGGGGAGAGAGAGAGAGAGAGAGAGAGAGAGAGAGAGAGAGAGAGAGAGGTGCAGTTGTAAAGGAGGGCGGAAAATCATGAAAGGCCACGGGCATTTCTCGTAGATTAAATTTCTCTATGCCTTCGTGACGTCATGGTAAGTCTCTCTCTCTCTCTCTCTCTCTCTCTCTCTCTGTTTAATTATGATATATTCTCTCCTCTCATAAACATGGTTTGAAATTCACTTTTTAGTTTTCTGTAAAAGAAAGCTACTGAGCTGCTTTGTCTCTCCCACCCTCACTTTTTCTTTTTCTGCCCCCCACTCAGATCTTAAAAACAACTGAGGCTGGAGGGCTGTAAATTGGTCTCTTGATCGTCACCCTCCAATCATCAAACATACCAAATTGCAGCCCTCTAGCCTCAGTAGTCTTTATTTTATTCAAGGTTAAAGTTAACCATAATCTTGCTTTTGGCAACGATATAGGACAGGCCACCACCAGGCAGTGTTTAAATTTCAAGGGGCGCGTCTCATGCAGCATTATAACGAGACCACCGAAAGACAGATCTATTTTCGGTGACCTTGATTATACGCTGAAGCGGCTGTACAGAAAACGCGCTTTTTTTTATTAGTTTACTATCATCTCCTTCGCTTCAGCTCTTATAAACCGTACTTGAACATATAATTAGATAAATGCCTGACTTCCTTTTCAATGGACTTTCCTTGAAAAATAAAGTACATCAACATTTCTTCATGTTACATCTATATTCCGCATAAAATGAAAACCAGAAGAGCAACGAATTTCAGGCTTGATTGCCATAACATTCTGGTGTTACGTCACGTCCCTCGAACGAAGGTCAGTTTTCCCGACTGAAAACAAACAGAGAGATTCCAGGGGAACACTTTTCACCTCCGAGAACGAGACCTGGATTCATTCATTCCCTCGAAAGGATTCAATGGCGGAATGCTTCACGTCACGAAACTCCAACGGGGTCAAAGGTTTGGAGAAAAAGGG
>NC_061105.1:44074634-44084634 GCF_015104395.2 Macrobrachium nipponense | reverse complement strand
GTATGGCAGGGAATTCGATATGAATTTATAGAAAAAAAAAAAAAGGAAATGGATATTGCACATACCTGATAGAGACTGTAGAGGAAACGTCATGAAGGTCATGCTTTTGGTTATAAATGGTTTGACCTGCAAAGAAAAGAATTGATTAGGAATTTTTTTTTTCAGATTTTTTTGGTCCATGCATTCAAGACTGAATAAAGTTGTACCTTCAAATGATAAAAAAATGCATGAGTCTTATTGCTCTAATTTACATTTTGAAGATTGCCATAACGACAAAGTATTATGATCAAAACCTAAATTACAATTACATGAACATGCTGAATTTGAAATAATTTATCCAATAGATGGACGACAGAAAACAATTGAAAGCCCTTCTGCACTAATTCAGTCAAGATAATGCTACAAGGGTGATACACAGTTTTGGTATAACCTCCGCACCACTCTTATAAGATGGTGTCATAATATCTGGGGCTCCTGTGGACACTAGAAGAGTTGGAAGACCCAGACCTACTTGGAAGAGAACTATGAGGTTCTGGCGAGGAGACGAGTGGAGATTTGTGGAAGATAATGCACAGCAAAGACATGAGTGACGGAATTTCGCAGAAGCCTTTTGCGTCTGGCGGGCTGGAAGCCATAATGATGATTATAAAATGCTGTACGCAATTATTCATGCGTATCAAACTTGCCAGTCTAAATCTCATTGTTCCTAAATAAGATTTTCCATTAAAGAGCTGCCGTATTAATCAGTATATTATCAAAAATCCCGGATGACTTCCGTAGAATACTTTTACCGGCATAAAGGTATGACGGTTCTTCGCGGTTTTCTTTCCTCTTAAGTCATTGTCATTACAATGCAATCACAGAGGGCCACCTTCCTTTTCTTCTGGAGTGAGCATCATGAGGAGATGACTACTGTCAATCATATAACAAATATGTTTATAACATAATGAAGAGGTTTATATATTAGACATTCAAGTTAAAACAGGGGCTCATACTTATAAAAATCTGCGATATACAATATCATCACCCCCATTTCTCACTCTCTCTCTCTCTCGGGTAATTCAATAGATACGGTTCCCTTGTAAGGCAAAATAATGAAGGAATGAAGGATAACTGGCTATTAAGCCTATTGTGACTTAGATCCGCTCCCTCATTTCGTATAAAAATTCCCCTTTTCTCGATTAAATCATGAGTTCTTTCCTATCCAGGAGATAATAGAACGATGACCATCAATCTGTTTCTTTTTTTCTTTAACAAATAACAAAAGTCGGAGGTCTGCGACGGGTTCTTTAACTCCATATTCCCTGGAATGAGATTTAGGTGCTTCCAGGGAAGACATATAATTATCAAACTCTTTACTTGTGGAGAAGGAAACTTTGATCTTCATCCTTTACCTGGAACTATCGTGGACAATAAAGACTTGAGGGAACTGGCGCTTCACGTTAAGTGTTTTTACTTAGTAGTCGATCTGTATTCATCATTATTTTTAACACTGATGTTTTTTCTGACTCAAAATCTGTTGAAAAATGGTTTGGGATGTTGCCTTTCTCCCTTCTTTACGGCGCAGGTGAAGTCATGATGAAGAAATATAAGGTTAGATTCCCCATAAAAGTGTAACTGAGAGTGAAGTCTTAAATAGTCAATATATGGATTAAAAGTGCTTCGAAGGTACCTTGTCGTAGCCCTATGCACACACACATACACAACACACACACATACATACGTATATATATATTATATATAATATATATATATATATATATATTATATAATATATTTATATATATATTATATAAATATAAGAATTTTCGTCACTTCTAATCTAAGTGACCTCACAAGTATTAAACCTAAAACATCGTTTAATATGCAATTCACTATATCTTGGTAATTACTTAAACCTAAGGGGATTTGTGACTGACAAGAGCTTCTACACATGTTAATCGATAAACATTGCTAATAATTTGACATTGGGTGGTAAGTGGCGGGGGTTGGGTTGCAGGAGAATGGGGGGTGGTCAGGTGGGTCTCCCCATCACAGTCAACCCACCTCTCAATTCAAGACGCTCTTTCTTTCACTGACCTTTTAGAATCTTTAACCTTTCTTGAAACTTACAACTCCATCATCTCTTCATCTTTAACCTTTCTCTGTATCTCAAATCTCCAAAATCTCTCTGTCTTTAACTTGTCTTTGTATGCTAAACCTCCTTAATCTCTTCATAGATAACGTTTCATTATATCGACACCTCCCATATCTCGTGGTCTTTATCCCTTACCTCTTAATATCTCAAACCTTCTTCATCTCTTCACTTTCAATCTAATGAACTTCGAATAAACCAGGTTATAAACCTCTGTGAAGTAACAAGACTCTACAAATTATTATTATTATTATTATTATTATTATTATTATTATTATTATTTTGTTTCTTGTGATCAACACAATGGTTTTATTGATCCTTCGTCGTGTAGCTACACATTTACGGCGTTGAATACAATACACTAATACACTCATACATACGCGTCTATGTACATGCACGCACTATTAATATACAGACAAGAGTTCTGGATATTGTTGCAGTTCGAAGCGCCCTTTGAACGTATGCAATTTCACGCATCATTCCGCCAAATGGTTTGTGAGGTCCTCCGCCGCTCTGAAAACCCGCTTACTCTGAATTCAATGACCTGGCCTGAGGTACTTGCGCAGATTCTCATGAGGTTAAGGATCCATTATCGAAGTCAGGCACCAGAGGGCGAACCTCGCTGGTTTTCGAGTCCTGTTATGGATGTTTATAGAAATAGGATTGGTGGGTCAACCTAGTGACCATAATCGTTGGAAAATCTTCATTGAATCCCTCCTTCTATCAGGATATACAGATGCATATTCTAAAGGAAAAAGGGGAGTTGTATCTTACGGTGTTCACTACAATATCTCAGAAGATTTAGGGTCTTTTTATTTGTGTGTGTGTATATATATATATATATATATATATATATATATATATATATATATATATATATAATATATATATTAAATTTTATGGGTCAATATATATACGAATTCAATAATCAATGAACTGAAAACAACAATTATCACATATGTACGTGCTTACGTTTATAAATAAATGTTGATATGCCTACGAGCGATACTCCCTAAATGCCCGATTAACGTTGAGGAGTTTTCTATATCCAGTGCAAAAACTATTTCCAAACCTTTTTCTTCCTTTCCTCTCCTGTCTCCTCTTGTCAGACAATATTGGCTGCATGAATCGCTTCCATTTTTCAGTAAAGCAGCAGAAGCTTTGTCAAAGCCTCGCTTTTAGCTAAAGTAGGAGGGCGGAGGCTTCGAAAGCTTCCACATTTCTCGGGGAAATTGTCGTTCCAGTTCAGAGAGAGAGAGAAGAGAGAGAGAGAGAGAGAGAGAGAGAGAGAGAGAGAGCATGATGCTTTGATTCTGACACAGATTTGCCGTGACCACGCCCTTAGCATTAATTTCTTTTTTGTCTATATTCATTGATCATATTTGGAACGTATCAAAAATGATAAAAGCACAATCTTCAAAATTCGATTCATTAAATATGAACACAGAGAAACATCCCCAGGATGAGACAAAGGGGAAAAAATGTCTGTCTCATAACTTCATTATGATTTTGATTAAACCTAAATCTCATCCCCTGAAAGACACGAGCAAAAAAATATCATATCCTGAAAGACATGAGCTGAAAACAAACTTGATTACAAAAAAATATTGAATTTGATGACGGAATAATCAATAATTCAGTTTCATACGACCCAAAATATCTAAATCGATCAGTCACGGTTCTAACTTAATGTATAATATACTGTGTTGAATGTGATTCGAGTATTTACTCCTGGAAGTTCCTCAATATTGAAAATCTTTACGACAACATCACAGCACATTTCTGCTGGAGATCAGTAGAATGATAAGCATTAGCCGCCCAGATCATTTCTCTTTTTCTGATGTCCATTACATATACACTTCTGATTGCACTTTGGCATTATCATGGAGGACAAAAACATTCATAGACGCATTTCCTGAATAAACGCTGTACATAAGATAACATGAAATGTCGATCTTCAAAACTGCAACTGAATCAGGTGATTATTGCTAATAGATGTGTGTGTCTGTGTCATATTCATGATGAGGCCACTGGATTAATAGCTACATGAACTCAGAGAGAGAGAGAGAGAGAGAGAGAGAGAGAGAGAGAGAGAGAGAGAGAGAGAGAGAGAGATTATGCACAAAGGGACGCCATGAAGTTGACCAGAGAAATGGTCTAACGTGTGTCAATATTGATGAATGGAATAAATCTCTGAGATAATCATTCCATTATTGTAATTATTTTCCCAATTCTCCTTCAACCTGAACTCAAGAGTGGGTCACTATGAAACTCACATCTGGGGGAATATGATGATGGCGTTTGTTAAGGATAGAGACAGTTAGGTCACGCCTTCATGGATGACCTGTTTTCACTCTTCCCCGGATTATGGAGCCACTTAGTTTTGTTTTTTATTCTCGTAATGCCATTACTTAATGTCAGCATAATGAACGCTGTTAAGATATACTATATTCTCATTAACTATAATACACGCACGCTTAATCCATTTTTTTCAAATCCAAAGGATTATATTTTCAATTCAGCGGAAATTGATCTACATCTCTCTCGCCCTGAATGGCTTTCATCCATTTCATAAGCTGATTTCAAGATGTTGGGAGGATGAAAAACCACCTAAGCTCTTCTGAGAAGAATTTGTATTCAAAGACTTTTGGGATTTTCGTGGTTATGTAGATTTAATCTGGATTCAACTTACTTTGGTGTGAGCTTACTACGCGATATTTAAATGAATACTTAACATAAAACTGAATTCTTTTTTATGTGATATTATAATCCCTTGCAGAGGAAAACAGCGTGTGACGCAAGATACTTCATTACAACCAGCTAAAACAGAAAGATTCAATGTTTTAATATTTAACATTTCAGAAATTACAGTTACGTAATAAAAAAACTTCGCTTTACAAAAGCACCCATCATCCCCTCGCATACACAGCCGCATATTCACAAATATTACTAAATTTATTCATATGCACAAACACATTGAAATAGATCCACAAGAAACCCATAAATGGATCCTGGTACAATACCAATAAAATTCTTCTCGGAACGATTTTCGAAAATGGGTCTTGGCGAAGCTCTGAATGCATTTACGAATTGCTCTTCGAATAACAAGGATGGACGAGACAGGAAAAGAACTTCCAAAGCTGTAATACTGGGATAATACGTGCGAAGCATCAAAACTGAATTCCAATTTCTGTTGTAATACGTAATGAAGATGAACGGACCATCTGTCACCTTCAGATGCAAAATTTATGAAAACAGGGCAATATTAATTTGGTGAGTGGGTCGTTTTAAGTTATCAAAATTCATATTTGCTTTTATTCAGTGGCAACATAACTGTAAACACAGCCCACTGCACATTGTAACTATCATCTCCGTCATGTGTTTCCGAAAGATTTGACATTATGTATTATATACTGTATCACATATTGATGTTTACACTGACAAGAGTATTTAATCTTACCTTCTAAAACCTTACAGGCTCAACATTGAGAAATCTTGCGCCTCTTCTGTCATCCCAAGAGTAGGATTTTTTCCATCTCAGTCAAATCAGTCAAATGTGTTTCCTGTTGGAAAGACGTATAAAGACATGAATAAAATTCTCCCTTATAACCATAATAAAGCTGCCTATTACACATAGGCATATCAAATGAGGAAATATTTAAAAGCAAATTCAGTTCTATAAGAATGAATAGGGTAACTCTTAGGCCAGCCACGTAATGTATGGCAAAATCTCTTGTTGAAGCTAGGTACTCAAACGAAAATCTTTTGAAAAACCTGAAACTCTTTGAAAACACCAAAAAATGGCAAAAAATGAACTTGGTGACTCAACATGCATAGACTGAACCTGAGTTGAACCATTTAACTGGAAAGGACCCTTTTTTCTTTTCTTTTTTTAACATGAATGAAAACGTGATGGAATAAACTAACTGAACAAGGCAATACAAATTCTAATACTGTAATACTCTCTGGTGGGACAATAAAAACACCAAGCATAATTATCTTGGTTCAATAAAAAAGATAATAGTCCTGCCTAGTTCTTACACCCAGAATACATCTCTTTCCAAATCCCCAGAGAACCTTCGCCAGATTTCTCCTTCATCTAAAACCTCATTATAAACTTTCCCTTGACATAACCTTCCACGTCTATCGCGGTGTATTACCACTGACCCTCCTGCAGGATTATCAAAGGCTTCCCCAAACTTCAGCCGTTCCTTAGGCCTAAGCCCTCCCCAAAAACAACGTTCTATGTAAAAGTTCAAAAGGAGTCAGCTTCAGTAATAATGTCAAGCCTTTGTGTTCTTGTATCGCGGTTGAAAAAAAAAATCTTGGAATATTTGTCTGACGCAATGAAAATGGCATTTTCCTTTCAGATGATTATCACGCACTTTCATTTTTCTTCGTTCAAGTGAACAGACATGGAAGCCTCAAGATCTTTTGATTTTTACCATCATTTGTGTACTAAATATCTTTAACGACACCCTCACCGTGCGTTGGTTTGAATCCCACCACGGAACAACAGTTCTTTCCGTTATTCCCCAATAGGATTCATGGTTTGGTAAACAAAAGCATAACCCGAACAATCGCGAGGAAACCAAGAAGTTATATATTTATATATATATATATAATATATATATATATATATATATAATATATATATATTATAATAAACTATATATTATATAATAATCATATATATAGGTATATAATAATTATATATTATTAATATATATAATATAATATATTATTAATATTATATTTAATTTATTAATAAATAGGTTATAATATATATAATGATGGGTTGTGCACGTCTGCATATGCTCGTAATATTTTGAATGCATTTGTTAATCTATAAAGATTAAAAGGTATAAATACATATTTTCCGCGTATACTTGCTTGTGAAAAAAAATACATAAAAAATGGGATTCAATGCCTCTGAAATATAAAGTTACTGCCAAGGTAAACGCTGAAACCCATAACACAGCCGTCTTCTCGTAGTCAGCTGGATAAATTGAAATACATCACCTAATTACCAAAACCCTAAATCTCTTCAGACTATTTTGGGACAGAAATGTCACATAATGAGAACCCAGTTCCAATTCGAATACAAACAGACTTCAGTTCATAGTGTGTAATGAATTTCATTTATGTGGTTGTGAGTTATGGTTTAAACGAGAATATATACGTATATAATTAAAAAGGCCGAATCATTATATTTGCATACGCCAATATAATTCTGCTAAATGAATAGACATTGGTTTAGGATTTATGCCTGTGATCTCGGAATGGATATGAACACCGAGATTCTCGTTAGGCAATTATGGTAATGAGCGCTATGCGTTACCTGGTATATATATGGATGAGAATGCAAATGCATAACACTGAACCTTCACATTTGCTGCGACAAAGGTGCGATTCATTGCCATGAAGGAATTTCTCTCTTTACGGCAAATCAAATGATGCAAATCACACGCACACACACGAACGGAATTTAAGATGAGGAACGAATTCTATTCCTTATTTCCCCCCTTTTTTTGTATTTAAACCCAACTCCCATTGTCAAATTCTCTCTCCTTCTCTCTCTCTCTCTCAAAAGGAAAATTCCCTGGTTCTGAGGCGAGAAATGGTTGTATTTCTCCACGCTTGGAAAGGTAAAGAAATACATGGCTGAGAGACCATAATGTTTTATTTCCTCTGCCTTCTGCTTTCCCTTTCGTTCTGCTTTGGCAAAGACAGCAGATGGCAACGAAAGGTTTCCAATATTCGCTTAGCAGGACTCTTTAATGGAAGGGTTCGCAAAACTTGTCACTCGACATTTGATTTTCTGTCTGTAAAATGTTTGTGGTCTGTTTCTTTCTATATATCTCTTAGAATTTAAATGAACTTTTAGTGATTTGATGTTTTTACCTCAGCTGAGGAACCTAACTGAAGTTCTGATTTCACTCCTCGTGTGTCGGTTTGTTATTTTCATTGTTTGGTTGTTTGCATTTTCGAGAAATCATTTATTTCAAAATTCCATCGAGGAATTTTAACCCAATTCTGAAATGTTTTGGCAAACGACGAACGAAGAAATTTTATCATGATATAGATACGACTCAATTCTTCTGATGTTTAAATGTTACGTAATTACTAAGTAGGCGTTTTTAACCAGTAGCTCATTATACAGTAGATTACATTTTCCATGACAACAAACCGATCTAATTGAAGGTATACGAGAATGCTGTGACATTCACTCCATATTTTTGTTTACTTGAATTAAGACAAAAATATGACCAACAATATTCCCACAGGTATTTGTCAATTTATCATTGTAACAATTATCTAACAAGGTCTAATATTTCGTTGAAAACTCTGCAATTTGAAAGATACTTAACAAGTTGATACCTCATATTTTTTATATTGCTAGAAAATATAGGAAAAACTTTGCATACTGAAGCAAGCAGAATAACTTGATAGTGAACATTTCTACGTTCTACGGCGGAGAGAGAGAGAGAGAGAGAGAGAGAGAGAGAGAGAGAGAGAGAGAATTTGGGGAATCAGCTTCAGCCAGTGAAACTTTTTTTGTCGTAATCTCAAGGAGAATTTCGGAGCCTAGTTCGCAATTTAGACTGGAGGAAAGATGAAGAGTTTATTATTATTATTATTATTATTATTATTATTATTATTATTATTATTATTATTATTATTATTATTATTATTATTATGGTTCAGTTCCCCTAATTGTTGTTCCGCAAAACGCATAAAATTTCTCTTTCAGTTTTAAAAACTCCCGCGTAAAGTTTCCAGTTCCAAATAGAACATGACTAATCCATTGCTCAATGAACAGGTGAGAGAGGCACCTGGCTTTTCAGGGACACCTCTCCGTTACCTTTGCAAGATTAATCGGAAATAATGGTTCACGAAAAGCGATTATTCGTGTCAACTGAAAATTTCATTCCTTGATACTACATAACAATGAGAGAGAGAGAGAGAGAGAGAGAGAGAGAGAGAGAGAGAGAGAGAGAGAGAGAGAGAGAGAGATTCCTGTACTCAAATATTTTGCTTTTTGGTGTCTCCTTAAAAGAAATTTCCGTTTTGGACACTTCTTAAAGAATTAAGCTGAAAATTTCTTAATCATATTGTTACTGCAATGACTCAATATTCTTAAACATTTTGACGTCAAAATATGGAAAGCTTTCTATGACACAACACTCAAAAGAGGTAATTTATATTCATCATACGACTTTCATCAAATCGACGATATTTCATATCATGATGTAGTAAAGGACGGAGAGTTCCTATCCAGGAGTGAACTCAAACAAGCAATTGTACAAACTATGTCATGTGCAGAACTAGATATGTTCTAAATCACAGCGAGCACAGTTGATAGTGATCAAAATGGAATATTCCAAATCATGCTGCACTCATAATGCAAAATTCAAAATAATGCAAAATTCAAAATTCTATACGTGAAACTTTGATTGAAATATCGCTACCCTAGGCGGATAACTGGTTTCTAAAGAGACAGAATACGCTAATAAAATATATTTCAAAAGATATTAAAAGACGGATTCTAAAATGTCAAACCTAACAAAAAAGAAGAGGATGCCATACTTTACTTACCTTTATACACGAGGTCAAAGACCCCGGAAATACTTCCGGGATATTTCTTCGTCTAAATACATTGCAGAGCTGTAAGTAGGTTTGTTGATATTCAACGACTCATTTAGAGGACACAGAAAGCGCCTTTAACCTGAAAATTAAAAGAAATATAAACATGGTAATAAAAAATTTTTTGTTATATAAATACATTTTACATAACAATGCACTTCAAAGACTGGACATTTTCAAGCGATAAATGAACTGATGAAAAAACGTGGCTGTATATAT
>NC_061105.1:44065971-44071634 GCF_015104395.2 Macrobrachium nipponense | reverse complement strand
CCGTACTTGAACAAATATTTAGATAAATAGCTGACTTCCTTTTCAATGGACTTTCCTTGAAAAATAAAGTAAATGAAAACCAGAAGTGTAACGAATTTCAGGCTTGATTGCCATAACATTCTGGTGTTACGTCAGGTCCCTCGAACGAAGGTCAGTTTTCCAGAATGAAAACAAACAGGGAGAGATTCCAGGGGAAACACTTTCACCTCCGAGAACGAGACCTGGATACATTCATTCCCTCGAAAGGATTCAATGGCGGAATGCTTCACGTCACGAAACTCCAACGGGGTCAAAGGTTTGGAGAAAAAAGGTCAACTGACGAAGATGAAGTCGAGGTAATAAAATGAAACAATGAGGACTTGGAAGTGGGTTGTCTAGTGAGAAATGACGGAAAGGAGTCCAACGAGACGGACATGGAGAGCAATGATTCCGTTCATGAATCGTCAAAGGTGCTGGAAGAACGGGTTTCCATACCCACACTTCAGGTTAAAAGAGTCGGAAGTTGCTGGTGGGTTTTTCCTTTAAAAAAGAAAAGAGAGAGAGAGAGAGAGAGAGAGAGAGAGATATGAATGGAAAATTGAATTTAGGCCAAAGGCCAAGCACTGGGACCTATGAGGCCATTCAGCGCTGAAACGGAAACTGACAGTAAAAGGGTTGATAGGTGTAACAGGAAGAAAACTTCGCAGTTGCACTATGGAGCAATTGTTAGGAGAGGGTGGACAGTATGATGGAAGAAAGAAAATATGAAAGGAGGTACAGTAAAAGGAACGAAAGTGGTTGCAGCTAGGGGCCGATGGCATGCTGCAAAAAATCTTAAGTAATGCCTACATTGCACCAAATGAGGTGCACTGACGGCACTAACCCCCTACGTTGAAAAAGAGATATGTCGACAACTGTAAGAAATTCAATATGTTTCTAAATATATATCTTTTCTTCTCTTGTTCCTTTCAAATGTTACTATTGTTATTGTGGTTCTTGTTGTTTTGTTATCATCTAACTTCGTATGCGAAACTGGGCGTTAAATTTTAAATGCGCCGGAGAATTTTTTTGTCCGGTGGTGGCCTATGCTGTTGGTATCTATAGCGCTGCCAGAAGTACAATTATGGCTAACTTTAACCTTGAATAAAATACAAACTACAGGGGCTAGAGGGCTGCACGTTGGTATGTTCGATGTTTGGAGGGTGGATGATCAACATACCAATTTGCAGCCCTCTAGCCTCAGTAGTTTTTAAGATCTGATGGAGGACGGTCAGACAAAGCCGGCACAATAGTTTTCCTTTGCAGAAAACTAAAAACTGAACATAACGCATTAGAATAACAAGACCACTAATGTATAACTCATCTGAAATTAATTAATACCCCATCACGGCTTATTTCACTGTCATTACTGTCCCGGAAGAAATGAAATGAGTTGTTGAAACTTCGGAAATTATGTCCTTCCTAGCAAAATTCCTTCCCCAGCTAACAGGCTGAATATTTATGAAACCTATCTCAAAACTCACCAACATTCTCTCTCTCTCTCTCTCTCTCTCTCTCTCTCTCTCTCTCTCTCTCTCTCTTTATATATATATATATATATATATATATATATATATATATATCATATATATATATATATGTAAGTGATTACATAATAAAAATATGGAGTGTTATTCCATATATATAAAAGACTAAAACTAAAGAGGTCAACCAGATTGCTTGCAGGAATGTGATCAGACCAGAGACGCTAAGATGACATATACAATAAAAGTAGGCTAAGTTGACGTGCCGTCACCTGTGGTCATTCATTTGTTTTGAAACATTAGTCCAAGCTCTACTTGAGACAACTACCGCGACCTATAATTTTAAACGGCCTACGTGATCTGTAGTGTGTCTCATTTGTATGTATGTTCATATGTTCGAGCTACTGTCTGCTTCCTTTATGACTTGTAACCGAGATGGTAGTCGAAACAGAACAGAATTAGCCATCATCATTGGCAGAAGCGATCAAGCCATCGTCATTAGAAGACCTGTGTAAATTTCCTCTGAACTTCATCATGTAATTTAAGAATTTTTTTATATTTCGTGTTTTCTACTAGAACCTCACATCATTGTCGAATCACCATGAGTTTAACACATCGTCGTCATAACCAAAGAAGATAATACCGACTTCGTAAGTGATCTACAAACCCCAAGACACTCCAATGAGTATGGAAGTGCATAACCAACCGACTTAGCGAAAGATTATCGCAAGTCTAACATTACCTCATAGGGCGCCTTATTATACAAGGCAACAGCCCTAATATATATATATATATATATATATATATATATATATATATATATATATATATATATATATATATATATATGTGTGTGTGTGTGTGTGTGTGTGTGTGTGTGTGTGTGTGTGTGTGTGTGTGTGTATATACATATATATATCAAAAAGAAATCTTAAAGACCCTAGTACTACTGTGGGTTACCCACCACAAAATAAATTCCAGGCCCTGACGCAGAGCTTTCGTGAGTCCAGGGACATTTATTTCGCATTTTGTCTGAAATCCTACGAGGACCAAATACTTCGGAATTCCCGTTTTCTACTGCAATGTCACATACCATAAACTGGTCTCTAAGTTTTTGTAATAACTGCCAAATACGAGTTTTTATATTCATTTTTGCCATCAATTGTCGGATGGCTTTACGAGTATTCTGATGTAATGCCCAGACTAGGCAGTACTTTTTGTGAAATGTGATATGATTTTGTGTGTTTATTCCTTAATACTACTGCAATTCTGTACTATAACATACTACACTTTACGCGGCTAAAAATATTGTATACTGTGCTTCATCGTATAGTATGCTTAAATATCCTGTATTAAATTTCACTCTGGTAAGCTAACGTTCAATGTTCTGTGCAATTTACTTTGCCTACGACGATTTTAGACACCGCATTTTACAGGACTGAGCTGAGCAGCAATGTGACAGTAACAAGCAGCAAATAATGTCTGCTGTCCATTGGTTTCTTATGTCCACTTCAATATGGCAGACAGCAATGTACTATTATTCCGTATTTCACTGTACTGGAAACAATATCAAATATCATTTACTCTGACTCTGGATGACAGGCTAACTTGCAATGTGTAGTTACTACGTAGGTTCTACTACGACTAATGAATAATTATGTGATTATAGGAAGGCTCACAGAGAGAGAGAGAGAGAGAGAGAGAGAGAGAGAGAGAGAGAGAGAGAGAGAGAGAGAGAGAGAGTCTCCACAATGGTCCCAACCGAAGCCTAAGGATATATGAACAGGCAAGCTGGCAGTTAACGTGGAAATGTTTGTCTTTTAGGAAACCGACAATAAGTCCGAGTTACAATAAAACTATGACCGAACATTCCCATCTGCCACATAAATAAAATACACGGTATTACACTCCCATTATGAAAACAGTATAAAAATAACAAGCGTTAGTTCACTTACATTACAAGGGGTATTAATGTTCCCCGACACATAGAATCCACCGAGAATCGATGTAAACAAACCAGCTCTTCTTTCTCTCGCTCAGACCCACTAGAATTCCGGTCATCAACGGCATTCAACCCGAAATACTCTTAAACCGGAATGCTCATAACATTTTCCAGCTAGTCTTCGGAGAGGAACCCTTCCTAAGAACTCAGCATACAGGACAAGGGAACCTGAACCATGAAATTCTGCTTCAGGATATATATATATATATATATTATATATATATATATATATATAATATATTATATATATATATTATATCTATATATATGATATATATATATATATAAAGCATAGGCTATCTCAATTCAGGTCTGGCTATGTGACACTTGGTAAAAAAATAAAACAATAAAAAAGGGGCATAAGAAGAAGAGGAAAAGCCTGCAGAGACCCTGAGTGAGTCGGATTGATGATTACTGCAGCTTTTAAGCGAGGAGGAATGGCTCTTGGGTGTGAGGTGGTTTTGACGGATTGCCTAACAAGAGTTTTTATAATAATAATAATAATAAGAAGAAGAAGAAGAAGAAGAAGAGGAGGAGGAAGAGGAGGAGGAGATAAGTAACTGGGTATTGCCCGGCGTCGCAACTACAATGAGGGCATATTCGATTAACAAGACTAGATTGATTGGCTGATTGATTACATCTATTAAAACTGGCGTCACACATCTAAGGTTACTGACACCATAATAAACTTCAACAGAAAACTAAAAAGGAATAAGTTCAAAAATAATTGATACAAAATTACCTAAAAATGTATAGCTAAAATGGAAATACAGATACCACAATTTGCCTAAATATTGGTGACCGTTAAATCACCAGACGTTTTCTTAGTGAGATTAACGCCATTAGGTATTTACTATCATTCAGTCCACCGAGCAGGTGGCACTTGCGATACGACAAAAAGTAGGTAACAAGGGTTTTGGACTTTACTTTAAATAAAGGGCGTATTAGTCACACACCGGACAAGATTTGAAGAATTCTATTGCGTACCTGCATACATGTTTAGTAAAGTATTCATGCACTCTTTTAATTTTTAATATATACGTGTATATATATACTGCTATATATATACATACATACATACATACATACATATATACATTCGTCACTTTTTATCTACCCCCCCTCCCTTACCCCCTTAAAAAGCGCTTTCCGAAGCGTTGCGTTCGTGGTATCATTTTTCAGGACTTTTTGGGTCCTCTTTCGCGGCGCAGTTCTTGGCCCGGCAATATCTGTGACTGGGAGCTGAAGTATGCGAGGGAATTCGATATGAATTATATATATATATATAAAAAAAAGTAAATGGATATTGCACATACCTGATAGATGCTGTAGAGGAAACGTCACGAAGATCATGCTTTTGGTTATAAATGGTTTGACCTGCAAAGAAAAGAATTGATCATGAATTTTTTTTCGGATTTTCTTGGTCCATGCATTCAAGATTGAATGAATTTGCATCTTGAAATGCATGCTTCTTATTGCTCTAATTTACATTTTCAAGATTGCCACAACGAGAAAGTATTAAGATCAAACCTAAATTAAAATAACATGAACATGCTAAATTTGAAATGATTTATCCAATAGGCAATCAAAATATCTTTTGTCTCCTTGTGAATACAGATATACCCTTATTCAGAGGTTACAAACTTTCAAGTATTTTATTCCTATAGATGGATAACAGAAAACAATTGAAAACCCTTCTGCACTAATTCAGTTATGATAATGCTACAAGGGTGATAAACAGCTTTGGTATAACCTCCGTACCACTCTCATAAGATGGTATGTCATAATATCTGGGTCTCCTGTGGGCACTAGAAGAGTTGGAAGACCCAGACCTACTTGAAAGAGAACTAAGTTTCTGGCGAGGAGACGAGTGGAGATTTGTGGAAGATAATGCACAGCAAAGACATGAGTGGCGGAATTTCACAGCGGCCCTTTGCGTCTGGCGGGCTGGAAGCCATAATGATGATAGTAAAATGTTGTACGCAATTATTCATGCTTATCAAACTTGCCAGTCTAAATCTCATTGTTCCCAAATAAGATTTTCCATTGAAGAGCTGCCGTATTAACCAGTATATTATCAGAAATCCCGGATGACTTCCGTAGTATACTTTTACCGGCATAAATGTATGACAGGTTCTTCGCGGTTTTCTTTCCTCTTA
>NC_061105.1:44045971-44063471 GCF_015104395.2 Macrobrachium nipponense | reverse complement strand
GAGTTTTCTTCATACAGTGCAAAAACTATTTCCAAACCTTTTTCTTCCTTTCCTCTCCTGTCTCCTCTTGTCAGACAATATTGGCTGCATGAATCGCTTCCTTTACATTGGACTGCTTCCATTTTTCAGTAAAGCAATAGAAGCTTTGTCAAAGCCTCGCTTTATGCTAAAGTAGGAGGGCGGAGGCTTCGGAAGCTTCAAAAGCTTCCACATTTCTCGGGGAAATTGTCGTTCCAGTTCAGAGAGAGAGAGAGAGAGAGAGAGAGAGAGAGAGAGAGAGAGAGAGAGAGAGAGAGAGAGGACCATGATGCGTTGATTCTGACACCAGATTTACCGTGACCGCACGCCCTTAGCATTAATTTCCTTTTTGTCTATATTCATTGATCATACACTTTGGAACGCATCAAAAAGATGACAAAAGCACAAACTTCAAAATTCGATGCATCAAATTTGAACACAGAGAGAAACATCCCCGGGATGAGACAAAGGGGGAAAAATGTCTGTCTCATAACTTCATTATGATTTTGAATAAAACTAAATATCATCTCCTGAAAGACACGAGCAAAATCCAAACTTGATTACAAAAAATATCGAATCTGATGACGGAATAAACATCACAGCTCCTTTCTGCTGGAGATCAGTAGAATGATAAGCATTAGCCGCCCAGATCATTTCTCTTTTTCTGATGTCCATTACCAATGCACTTCTGATTATCATGGCGGACAAAAACATTCATAAAGCCATTTCCTGAATAAACGTTGTACATAAGATAACATGAAATGTCGATCTTCAAAACTGCAACTGAATCAGGTGATTATTGCTAATAGATATGTGTGTCTGTGTCATATTCATGATGAGGCCACTGGATTAATAGCTACATGAACTCAGAGAGAGAGAGAGAGAGAGAGAGAGAGAGAGAGAGAGAGAGAGAGAGAGATTATGCACAAAGGGACGCCATGAAGTTGACCAGAGAAATGGTCTAACGTGTGTCAATATTGATGAATGGAATAAATCTCTGAGATAATCATTCCATTATTGTAATTATTTTCCCAATTCTCCTTCAACCTGAACTCAAGAGTGGGTCACTATGAAACTCACATCTGGGGAAATATGATGATGGCGTTTGTTAAGGATAGAGACAGTTAGGTCACGCCTTCATGGATGACCTGTTTTCACTCTTCCCCGGATTATGGAGCCACTTAGTTTTGTTTTTTGTTGTCGTAATGCCATTACTTAATGTCAGCATAATGAACGTTGTTAAGATATACTATATTCTCATTAACTATAATACACGCACGCTTAATCCATTTTTTTCAAATCCAAAGGGAATACGGATTATATTTTCAATTCCACGTATAGCGGAAATTGATCTACATCTCTCTCGCCCTGAATGGCTTTCATCCATTTCATAAGCTGATTTCAAGATGTTGGGAGGATGAAAAACCACCTAAGCTCTTCTGAGAAGAATTTGTATTCGAAGACTTTTGGGATTTTCGTGGTTATGTAGATTTAATCTGGATTCAACTTACTTTGGTGTGAGCTTACTACGCGATATTTAAATGAATACTTAACATAAAACTGAATTCTTTTTTATGTGATATTATAATCCCTTGCAGAGGAAAACAGCGTGTGACGCAAGATACTTCATTATAACCAGCTAAAACAGAAAGATTCAATGTTTTAACATTTAACATTTCAGAAATTACAGTTACGTAATAAAAGCACTTCGCTTTACAAAAGCACCCATCATCCCCTGGCATACACATCCGCATATTCACAAATATTACTAAATTTATTCATATGCACAAACACATTGAAATAGATCCACAAGAAACCCATAAATGGATCCTGGTACAATACCAATAAAATTCTTCTCGAAACGATTTTCGAAAATGGGTCTTGGCGAAGCTCTGAATGCATTTACGAATTGCTCTTCGAATAACAGGGATGGACGAGCCAGGAAAAGAACTTCCAAAGCTGTAATACTGGGAGAATACGTGCAAAGCATCAAAACTGAATTCCAATTTCTGTTGTAATACGTAATGAAGATGAAGGGACCATCTGTCACAATATTAATTTGGTGAGTGGGTCGTTTTAAGTTATCAAAATTTGTATTTGCTTTTATTCAGTGGCAACATAACTGTAAACACAGCCCACTGCACATTGTAACTATCATCTCCGCCATGTGTTTCCGAAAGATTTGACATTATGTATTATATACTGTATCACATATTGATGTTTACACTGACAAAAGAGTATTTAATCTTACCTTCTAAAACCTTACAGGCTCAACATTGAGAAATCCTGCGCCTCTTCAGTCATCCCAAGAGTAGGATTTTTTCCATCTCAGTCAAATCAGTCAAATGTGTTTCCTGTTGGAAAGACGTATAAAGACGTGAATAAAATTCTCCCTTATAACCATAATAAAGCTGCCTATTACACATAGGCATATCAAATGAGGAAATATTTAAAAGCAAATTCAGTTCTATAAGAATGAATAGGGTAACTCTTAGGCCAGCCACGTAATGTATGGCAAAATCTCTTGTTGAAGCTAGGTACTCAAACGAAAATCTTTTGAAAAACCTGAAACTCTTTGAAAACACCAAAAAATGGCAAAAACAAACTTGGTGCTCAACATGCATAGACTGAACCTGAGTTGAACCATTTAACTGGAAAGGACCCTTTTTTACTTTTTTCTTTTTTTTTTTTGTTTTAATGAATGAAAACGTGTTGGAATAAACTAACTGTACAAGGCAATACAAATTCTAATACTGTAATACTCTCTGGTGGGACAATAAAAACACCAAGCATAATTATCTTGGTTCAATAAAAATGATAATAGTCCTGCCTAGTTCTTACACCCAGAATACATCTCTTTCCAAATCCCCAGAGAACCTTCGCCAGATTTCTCCTTCATCTAAAACCTCATTATAAACTTTTCCTTGGCATTAACCTTCCACGTCTATCGCGGTGTATTACCACTGACCCTCCTGCAGGATTATCAAAGGCTTCCCCAAACTTCAGCCGTTCCTTAGGCCTAAGCCCTCCCCAAAAACAACGTTCTATGTAAAAGTTCAAAAAGAGTCAGCTTCAGTCATAACGTCAAACCTTTGTGTTCTTGTATCGCGGTTGAAAAAAAAAAATCTTGGAATATTTGTCAGATGCAATGAAAATGGCATTTTCCTTTCAGATGATTATCACGCACTTTCAGTTTTTCTTCGTTCAATGAACAGACATGGAAGCCCTCAAGATCTTGTGATTTTTACCATCATTTGTGTATTAAATATCATTGACGACACCCCTCACCGTGCGTTGGTTTGAATCCCACCACGGAACAGCAGCTTCTTTTCCATTATTCCCCAATTGGATTCATGGTTTGGTAAACAAAAGCATAACCCAAACAATTGCAAGGGAATCAAAAAGTTATGTATATATATATATATATATATATATATATATATATATATATATAATATATATATATATATATATATATATATAATATGGTTGTGCACGTCTGCATATGCTCGTAAATATTTTGAATGCATTTAATCTATAAAGATTAAAAAGATAAACTTATTTTCCGTATACTTGCGTGAAAAACACATTGGATTCAATACCTGAAATAAAGTTACTGCCAAGGTAAACGCTGAAACCCATAACACAGCCGTCTTCTCGTCTTCTCGTAGTCAACTGGATAAATTAAAATACATCACCTAATTACCAAAACCATAAATCTCTTCAGACTATTTTGGGACAGAAATGTCACATAATGAGAAGCCAGTTCCAATTCGAATACAAACAGACTTCAGTTCAGAGTGTGTAATGTATTTCATTTATGTGGTTGTGAGTTATGGTTTAAACGAGAATATACACGTATATAATTAAAAAGGTCGAATCATTATATTTGCATACGCCAATATAATTCTGCTAAATGAACAGACATTGGTTTAGGATTTATGCCTGTGATCTCGGAATGGATATGAACACCGAGATTCTCGCTAGGCAATTATGGCAATGAGTGCTATGCGTTACCTTGTATATATGTGGATGAGAATGCAAATGCATAACACTGAACCTTCACATTTGCTGCGACGAAGGTGCAATTCATGGCCATGAAGGAATTTCTCTCTTTACGGCAAATCAAATGATGCAAATCACATGCACACACCCGAACGGAATTTAAGCTGAGGAACGAATTCTATTCCTTATTTCCCCCTCTTTTTTTTTTTTGTATTTAAACCCAACTCCCATTGTCAAATTCTCTCTCTCTCTCTCTCTCAGTCATTCAACCCTCTCTCTGTTTCTCTCGGATCTCTCTCTCTCTCTCTCTCTCTCCTCCAAAAGGAAAAATCCCTAGTTCTGAGGCGAGAAATGGTTGTAGTTCTCCACGCTGGTAAGGTAAAGAAATACACGGCTGAGAGGCCATAATATTATATCTCCTCTGCGTTCTGCTTTCCCTTTCGTTCTGCTTTGGCAAAGACAGCAGACGGCAACGAAAGGTTTCCAATATTCGCTTGGCAGGATTCTTTAATAGAAGGGTTCACAAAACTTGTGTCACTTGACATTTGATTTTCTGTCTGTAAAATGTTTGTGGTCTGTTTCTTTCTTGTATTTCTTAGAATTTAAATTAACTTTAGTGGAATTTAAATGAACTTTTAGTGATTTGATGTTTTTACCTCAGCTGAGGAACCTAACTGAAGTTCTGATTTCACTCGTGTGTCTGTTTGCTATTTTCATTGTTTGGTTGTTTGCATTTTCGAGAAATCATTTATTTCAAAATTCCATCGAGGAAATTTTAACCCAATTCTGAAATGTTTTGGCAAACGACAAACGAAGAAATTTTATCATGATATAGATACGACTTAATTCTTCTGATGTTTAAATGTTACGTAATTATTAAGTAGGCGTTTTTAACCAGAAGCTCATTATACAGTAGATTACATTTTCCATGACAACAAACCGATCTAATTGAAGGTATACGAGAATGCTGTGACATTCACTCCATATTTTTGTTTACTTGAATTAAGACAAAAATATGACCAACAATATTCCCACAAGTATTTGTCAATTTATCATTGTAACAATTATCTAACAAGGTCTAATATTTCGTTGAAAACTCTGCAATTTGAAAGATACTTAACAAGTTGATACCTCAGATTTTTTATATTGGTAGAAAATATGGTAAAAACTTTGCATACTGAAGCAAGCAGAATAACTTGATAGTGAACATTTCTATGGCAGAGAGAGAGAGAGAGAGAGAGAGAGAGAGAGAGAGAGAGAGAGAGAGAGAGAGAGAATTTGGGGAATCAGCTTCAGCCAGTGAAATTTTTTTTGTCGTAATCTCAAGGAGAATTTCGGAGCCAAGCTCGCAATTTAGACTGGAGGAAAGATGAAGAGTTTATTTATTATTATTTTCTCTCTATCACAGTCCTAAAATTCGACTGGGTGGTATTTATAGTGTGGGGTTCCGGGTTGCATCCTGCCTCCTTAGGAGTCCATCACTTTTCTTACTATGTTTGCCGTTTCTAGGATCACACTCTTCTGCATGAGTCCTGCAGCTACTTCAGCCTCTAGTTTTTCTAGATTCCTTTTCAGGGATCTTGGGATCGTGCCTAGTGCTCCTATGATTATGGGTACGATTTCCACTGGCATATCCCATATCCTTCTTATTTCTATTTTCAGTTCTTGATACTTATCCATTTTTTCCTCTTTCTCTTCAACTCTGGTGTCCCATGGTATTGCGACATCAATGAGTGATACTTTTTTCTTGACTTTGTCAATCAACGTCACCTCTGGTCCTGTTTGCACGTATCACCTCTATCTATTCTGATACCATAGTCCCAGGAGGATCTTTGCGTGATCGTTTTCTATCACTCCCTCAGGTTGGTGCTCGTACCCACTTATTACTGCAAGGTAGCTGATGTTTCTTGCACAGGCTCCAGTGGAGGGCTTTTGCCACGAATCATGCCTCTTTTTGTACAGTAAGTTCCAAAACTGAAGCGACAAATTTCAGAGAATTTCGTTCGAAATTCACTAACTGGCAACTACAACTCGTAGCTGAATAATGTATTTTTTTTTTCTACAGTGAAAGCTCTATCAAGTAAAATAAAGCTAACATATAATGCACAAATATCAAATCTATGATATTTATAACAATCATAAGAAAAAATTACGGTAACAGTAATTATTTTAAAGTATAGCAATTACTTCAAACTATAGAAACGATACAATTTGAAATTCTCGTTCAACACAGGATTACCAACATTACCAATGTATATTTCGAGCAATGTGGAAACAAATATTTAATATTATAGTGTATTATCAATTATTTTAGTGAAGATGCATAAAACCATGCAAGTATCAATAGAATGTGAAGGGAAAATCTCCGCGACATTAAACATAATCAACCATGAATGCACTAGATTCAATTTAGAAGTTGGGTGTGGTTGATAGTTCTGATTCTAGCTTCTAGGACCGAGCATAAAACACCATCTTCGAGAAAGGCTCTAACTGCTGCGGATACCTTCAGGTGACTAGGCCTAGTTCCGGGCATTGCAAGGCTTACAATGCAGGGCCACTGTCTGTTATTTAAGCAAAGATAGAACCTTCAGGACCGATACCAGGACCTGTCCTTGCACCTGGGAAACAGACTCGCTATACAAAAAATAAGAAAGACGATCGCAAGCAACCAGAACACCCGTAAATATCACCACCTGGTTAAGTAGGGAGACGACAGACCCCAACCACCCCTCCCCCCCTCTACCTCTACCTCTACCCACAATACTAACTCCACCTTTTTCACTTCAACCTTTTACCTCAATCTTCGAATTCAACCGTGAAATTTAAGACTGAATTTGCGTAAGTGGGCGCATCATAAGAGAGTGATATCACCCAAATTCATATTTCCACGGACAACCAGTAATCAGTTCAATCCAGTCAAGCATTATTGTATAACAGAAATTTATAGAGTTTTTTTGGGATATATATATATATATATATATATATATATATATATATATATATATATATATATATATATATATTAAAAAGTTTTTTACATATCAAAGTGTCAATAAAAGTCAACGAGTTAAAAAGATAAGACTTGTAACTGTTCACTAATGACTTGTGTCTCTCAATAGCCTTTTGTTTACAACTAATTTCTAAATTAAGGAGGTTATTTGTAGCTTCATGATAGAACTGTGATGAATATAGGGAAGTCTTATAAAGTTTAAATTTTACAAAGTTAGGAACAATATTATTCAAAACACAATACTGAAGAAATTCAAGATCCAGTTTAGTTTTTTCTAGTTTCTTAGAATACCGTTCCAGGAGACGGCATTTGGATAGTACTGCGTTATCATATCGCTGTCTGATCACCTGAGATGGATGAGTGAATCCTCTAGATCGAAGGCGGAGAAGAAAAAGAATGGAGAAGAAGAAACTCTTGATCTCCATAGCGGCAGAGGGCAGAGAAGCAGTCAGGAACGTACGCTGTCCGACGAATACAGTGATACAAGGCACAGGGAACTACTCCAAGCGACATAATCAGAGGAAGACGGACGAAAACCACACATCACTAGGCTGTCTTTTTTATTATTTTTGCCGACGTTTCGTAATTGTTTACAGAATTACATCTTCTGGGCTGCACATAAGAAAAGATAAAAACATAAAAAAGTTAAAAGTATAGTCTAAAAGTTCATTTAAAATACATTAGAGTAAAAATGAAATCGATAAAAATAAAAACAACCAACCTAGAGGTGAGACAGCAAGGAACTAAATGGAAGGAAACCACCACAGTAAGAACTTATGCTAAATACAATTGACTCGCAGAAGTATGGGTGTTTAATGATGGTACGAGTTGTTTTATAAACAACGACTCAAGGATTGTTAACTCTTGTGTTTTGGTAGTATGGCCGATTACACTGAAATCTTTGTTGTCAATGTAGGTTTTACATTGTTTTGCATGGTTCCTGATATTGGAGTGCTCTGGGTTTGAGATTCTGCTCCCCGTGCGGAAACTAATTCCCCGATGTGAATCGATGCGCACCTTAAGTAGCCGACTGGTGGATCCCACGTAAATCCCTGAAATACATTTAGGGCAAGTATATTTGTAGATGACACCAGAAGACATATAAGGACACAGCTGATCTTTTATCTTAAACAAGGAGCCTATATTAAGAGGATTTTTGGGAATTAATTTGACTGATATGGCTGGGAAATGGTCATGAATAATTGCGTGAATCTCTTTTGAAAGGTTATAGGTCATGGATATATGGAAAGGTTGCATAGAAACTCATTTTTGGTTACAGTTGGAACGTCAGGTTTTCTAGAGAAATGTCTGTTTAGTAATTTGTTTAATTTTCTATGAGTTTCTAAAAAAGTACGATCAATTCTGAGATTTGTCGCTTCACTTCTGGAACTTACTGTACTGGTTCTGTGCAAGTGCCGGGCATTCGCTTGCTATGTGGTTTATGGTTTCATTTTTCGTATTGCACTTCCTACATATGGGAGAGATGTTATTTCTGTCTATCGTTCTTTGAACTTATCTGGTTCTTAGGGCCTGATCTTGTGCCGCTGTATCATTCCTTCAGTTCCTTCTTTAGCTCTCCCCTCTGTAGCCATTGCCATGTGTCATCGCTGGCTAGTTCTTTAGTCTGTCTCATGTATTGTCCGTGCATTGGTTTGTTGTGGCAGTCCTCTGTTCTGTCTGTCATTCTCCTGTCTCTGTATATTTTTGGGTCTTCGTCTACTTTTATCAGTCCTTCTTCCCATGCACTCTTTAGCCACTCGTATTCACTGGTTTTTCAGATATTGCCCCAGTCAGAGTCAAAATATACAGGGTCTACTCACGAGGCGGTACTAAAACCTATCCACGCCCCCTCCCCGCCCCTTGTGAAACGTCATCAGTTACAAAAAGACCATATCTTTATGAAGCTATATTTACGAGAACATTTCCATTTAACTATTTTTGCGATGGCGTTTTTTTATATAAATTTTCCTTTTATTGCATGTTGTCGTATACTACGTTAAAGTACAAAGAATGCTCTTTCAAATGATGTACAGCACATTACAATTACGATTACTTTCAGACCCACAAGCGCACACAGAAAAAATTATCTACGCACACAAAAATGTGCAATTACTTCATCCGACAACCTACATACATTCACGTTTCGTAGCGTATCTGGACTAAGAGATAATGATAGAAAGAAACTGAAAAATGGATTAGAAAGTACTGATAACATTTAAGCTATAATAATGCAATAAATAAAATTGACACTATATACTTTGAATGGCTATTAAAAAACATCAAGCATGTTACCTCTTTAAGGTTTTATCAGATTTTATCAAAACAAAAAAAAACCATGCGATATGGATTAAATGTATAAAAACTAAAGCTTCTTTAAGTAATTCAATGGAGAAGCGCGAGTACTGTTACTCTTCTGACGTCACAGTATTAGCTTCGCCCCCACAGCCGAGTTAAGCAGAACCTATTACTTTGACCCTCTGGCCCCAGTTGCTCTGTTCTCGATGTTGACGCAGTCCTCTATACTTAGTAGTCCCTCTCCCTCCTTCCTTTCGTGTTATATAGTCTGTCCGTATTTGCTCTTGGGTGTAGTGCTTAATGTATTGTCATAGTGTTTCCTGGTTTTCTAATCTATGCTGCGGAGTTCTGCCTTCGTCCATTCCACTATTCCTGCGCTGTATCTGATTACTGGCACTGCCATGTGTTTATGGCTTTTATCATATTTCGGGCGTTGAGTTTTGACTTGAGTATCGCCTTGAGTCTCTGCATATATTCTTTCCTGATCGTGTCCTTCATCTCTTGGTGTTTTATATCCCCTCCTTCCATTATTCCCAGGTATTTGTATCCTGTCTCATCTATGTGTTTGATGTTGCTCCCATCTGGTAGCTTTATACCTTCAGTTCTCGTTACTTTGCCTTTTTGTATGTTGACTAAGGCGCATTTTCTATTCCAAACTCATCCTGATGTCCCCAGATACAATCCTTGCAGTCTGGATTAGGGTATCTATTTCCTTGATGCTCTACCATACAGCTTGATGTCGTCCATGAACATCAGATGATTGATTATTATTAATTATTTTTTTTTTTTTTTTTTTTTTTTTTTGTATTTTTTTTTATTTTTTTTTTTTTTTTTTTTTTTTTTTTTTTGCTCTATCACAGTCCTCCAATTCGACTGGGTGGTATTTATAGTGTGGGGTTCCGGGTTGCATCCTGCCTCCTTAGGAGTCCCATCACTCGTTCTTACTATGTGTGCCGTTTCTAGGATCACACTCTTCTGCATGAGTCCTGGAGCTACTTCAGCCTCTAGTTTTTCTAGGTTCCTTTTCAGGGATCTTGGGATCGTGCCTAGTGCTCCTATGATTATGGGTACAATTTCCACTGGCATATCCCATATCCTTCTTATTTCTATTTTCAGATCTTGATACTTATCCAATTTTTCCCTCTCTTTCTCTTCAACTCTGGTGTCCCATGGTATTGCGACATCAATGAGTGATACTTTCTTCTTGACTTTGTCAATCAACGTCACGTCTGGTCTGTTTGCACGTATCACCTATCCGTTCTGATACCATAGTCCCAGAGGATCTTTGCCTGATCGTTTTCTATCACTCCCTCAGGTTGGTGCTCGTACCACTTATTACTGCAGGTAGCTGATGTTTCTTGCACAGGCTCCAGTGGAGGGCTTTTGCCACTGAATCATGCCTCTTTTGTACTGGTTCTGTGCAAGTGCCGGGCATTCACTTGCTATGTGGTTTATGGTTTCATTTTTTCGTATTGCACTTCCTACTATGGGAGAGCTGTTTATTTCCGTCTATCGTACTTTGAACATATCTGGTTCTTAGGGCCTGATCTTGTGCCGCTGTTATCATTCCTTCAGTTTCCTTCTTTAGCTCTCCCCTCTGTAGCGCATTGCCAATTGTCATCGCTGGCTAGTTCTTTAGTCTGTCTCATGTATTGTCCGTGCATTGGTTTGTTGTGCCAGTCCTCTGTTCTTTCTGTCTTTCTGCTGTCTCTGTATATTTCTGGGTCTTCGTCTGCTTTTATTAGTCCTTCTTCCCATGCACTCTTTAGCCACTCGTCTTCACTGGTTTTCAGATATTGCCCAAGTGCTCTGTTTTCGATGTTGACGCAGTCCTCTATACTTAGTAGTCCTTCTCCCTCCTTCCTTTTCGTGTTATGTATAGTCTGTCCGTATTTGCTCTTGGGTGTAGTGCTTTGTGTATTGTCATATGTTTCCTGGTTTTCTGATCTATGCTGCGGAGTTCTGCCTTCGTCCAGTCCACTATTCCTGCGCTGTATCTGATTACTGGCACTGCCCATGTGTTTATGGCTTTTGTCATATTTCCGGCATTGAGTTTTGACTTGAGTATCGCCTTGAGTCTCTGCATATATTCTTTCCTGATCGTGTCCTTCATCTCTTGGTGTTTTATATCTCCTCCTTCCATTATTCCCAGGTATTTGTATCCTGTCTCACTATGTGTTTGATGTTGCTCCCATCTGGTAGCTTTTATCCCTTCAGTTCTCGTTACTTTGCCTTTTTGTATGTTGACTAAGGCGCATTTTTTCTATTCCAAACTCCATCCTGATGTCCCCAGATACAATCCTTACAGTCTGGATTAGGGTATCTATTTCCTTGATGCTTCTTACCATACAGCTTGATGTCGTCCATGAACATCAGATGGTTGATTCTGTTGCCTCTTTTCTTGAGTTGGTACCCGGCATCCATCTTCTGTAGTACTTTTGTCATGGGGAATCATGGCTACTACGAAGAGTAGTGGGGACAGTGAGTCGCCCTGGAAGATCCCTCTCCTGATATTAACTCTGCTAGTCTTATTCCAGAGCTTGTAAGTATTGTATTCCAGTTGCGCATTGTATTTTTGAGGAAGCTGATGGTATTTTCCTCTGCCCCATATATTTTCAGGCACTATTAGCCATGTGTGTGGTATCATGTCGAAGGCTTTCTTATAGTCCTATCCATGCCATGCTTAGGTTGGTTTCCTTCTCCTACTGTTCTTCATTACCATTTTTGTCTATCAGGAGCTGGTCTTTTGTGCCCCTACCACTTCCTTCTGCAGCCTTTCTGTTGGTGGGGGATGGTGTTTGTCCTCCTCTAGGTAGTTGTATAGCCTTTCACTGATGATACCATGTTAGTAACTTCCACATTATTGGTAGGCAGGTGATAGGCCTGTAGTACTGGCTATATTTCCCTTACTCTTGTCTTTTTGTACTAAGGATGTTCTTCCTCTGGTCATCCATTTGGGTGCTTGGTGATTTGAGATACAATGCTGGAGTTGTTCTGCTATTCGTGGGTGTAGGGCCTTGAAGTTTTTGAGCCAGTATCCATGGACTTCATCGGGACCTGGGGCTTTCCAGTTTGGCATTTTCTTTAGTTGGTGTCTGACTGTGTCTGTCGTGATGTCTGTGAATCTTTGTTTTATTCTCCCTGTTTCTTCTTCCTTGACTTCCTGGAGCCATGTTGCATGTTTGTTGTGTGATACCGGATTGCTCCATAGTGTTTTTCCCCAGAGTCTCTTACTTGGTTCGGCTTCAGGAATTTTCTGGGTGGTTGTCTTCCCCTCTTAGTTGGCTGTATAGTCTTTTCTGGTTGGTTCCGAATAGTTTGTTCTGTTGGTATCCCTTATTCCTGTTCATGTACCGTTGGATCTTATGTGCTTTGGCCTTAAGCCTCTGTTTTACATCTTCTATTGTGTTGTTTAGTCCTCTCTTGTACTTTGTATTTCTCGTTGAGTTCCTCCCCTTGTTTCTTGCTTCTTAGCCTTTTTTCTGCCATCTCTTTCAGTTTACTCAAGTCAGATCTCATCACCATGATTTGCTTTTCCAGGCGCCTTTTCCAAGGAGGTTGCTGTTTTGGTTTCTGTTGGGTTGGTTGTGTGGTGGTGTTGGTGTTCGAATTCCCATCCAGTTCTGCTACTAATCTTGCTCCTGCATATGTCAAGTTATTTGTTTTCTGTGATACTGGTGGTCTGTATTATGCCCATTATTTCATTGACCTCACTTGTTTTCTCCCTTAATTTCTCTGTTACTTCGTCGGTGTTTCTTCGTGTGTCGTGTTTGATACCTCATCCTCCCTGTCGTCTTCTGTGGCTTCGTTTCTCAGTTCGTCTTCGTGGTAATTCGTTGTCGTGTGACATTTCCCTTTCCAGTTCTTCTCTTTCTGTTGGGGAGAGCCAGTCTTTTTCTTTATGTTCCTTACTTGGTCTGCCAGCCTCTGCTCTGTTTTTTTGGGGGTGTTATTCCTCTCATTCCAGATGTTGACCAATCTTCTTCTATATCCTCTCTCCGTCGGGTTGCTTCTGATGTAGCATCTCCAATATTTCCTTATTTTCTTCTCTTGCCCATTCTTCCTTTTTGCCTCTGTAGCTCAATCTCAGGCTGTTGATTACTGTCGTTGTGGTGATCAGTTGCTTGATGACGACCTCCAAGTACCGACCGTCTTCCCCTTCAATTGAGTTGAATACCTGGTTGCCGGACGAAGCTCCTCTGTTGCCAGAGGTTCCATTTACGTCGTTGTGGTTTATTCCTTCATTTCTTTCCATCATTGCTGAGTTTTGCTATTTAACCCATAGCTGGACCCTACCCCATCAGGGATAGGTACTCATTTACAGCTGAGTTAGACTGAGGAAATTATGGTAAAGATCCTTTCCCAAGGAATCAACGCCGAGGAGAGCGGTCACCCATCCAACAAACTGACCAGAGCCAATGTTGCTTAACTTGACTTAAGTCTATTGACGACCTAACCCATCCTCCACGGCGCCACATTATTATTATTATTATTATTATTATTATTATTATTATTATTATTATTATTATTATTATTATTATTACTGTGCAGTTCCCCTGATTGTTGTTCCGCAAAACGCATAAAATTTCTCTTTCACTTTTATAAACTCCCGCGTAAAGTTTCCAGTTCCAAATAGAACATGACTAATCCATTGCTCAATGAACAGGTGAGAGAGGCACCTGGCTTTTCAGGGGGACACCTCTTCGTTACCTTTGCAAGATTAATCGGAAATAATGGTTCACGAAAAGCGATTATTCGTGTCAACTGAAAATTTCATTCCTTGATACTACATAACAATGAGAGAGAGAGAGAGAGAGAGAGAGATGAGAGAGAGAGAGAGAGAGAGAGAGAGAGAGAGAGAGAGAGAGAGATTCCTGTACTCAAATATTTTGCTTTTTGGTGTCTCCTTAAAAGAAATTTCCGTTTTGGACACTTCTTAAAGAATTAAGCTGAAAATTTCTTAATCATATTGTTACTGCAATGACGCAATATTCTTAAACATTTTGACGTCAAAATATGGAAAGCTTTCTATGACACAACACTAAAAAGAGGTAATATATATTCATCATACGACTTTCATCAAATCGACGATATTTTATATCATGATGTAGTAAAGGACGGAGAGTTCCTATCCAGGAGTGAACTCAAAAAGCAATTGTACAAAATATGTCATGTGCAAGAAACTAGAATATGTTCTAAATCACAGCGAACACAGTTGATAGTGATCAAAATGGAATATTCTAAATCATGCTGCACTCAGAATGCAAAATTCAAAATTCTATACGCGAAACTTTGATTGAAATATCGCTACCCTAGGCGGATAACTGATTTCTAAAGAGACAGAATACGCTAATAAAATATATTTCAAAAGATATTAAAAGACGGATTCTAAAATGTCAAACCTAACAAAAAAGAAGAGGATGCCATACTTTACTTACCTTTATGCACGAGGTCAAAGACCCCGAAATATTCTTCCGGATATTTTCTTCGTCTAAATACATTGCAGAGCTGTAAGTAGGTTTGTTGATATTCAACGACTCATTTAGAGGACACAGAAAGCGCCTTTAACCTGAAAATGAAAAGAAATATAAACATGGTAATAACAAATTTCTGTTATATAAATACATTTTACATAACAATGCACTTCAAAGACTGGACATTTTCAAGCGATAAATGAACTGATGAAAAAACGTGGCTGTATATATTATACATAAGTCCCAAATTGAAAATAAGTGACTCGGAAAAGGAAACTACATTTACTCTTTTTCGCGTGAATGGAGGGAAATTCATTTCTGAGTAAAGTATGAATATGGATCAAGGGTTTCTATCTGGTATTATTCATTCTCAATCATGATTATACTGATATGTGTTATAGCTATTCAGCTATGTTGCATATGACAGCTTACTCAATCACCCACATATAGGAGGCAGTTTTAAGTGATTTATGGACATTTCATTATCAATATTACAATGAATTTAAAACGTTATCATGTATATATATACATACGTACACACACACCACACACACACACACACACACACACATATATATATATATATATATATATATATATATATATATATATATATATATATATTGAGAGAGAGAGAGAGAGAGAGAGAGAGAGAGAGAGAGAGAGAGAGAGAGAGAGAGAGAGAGAGAGAGGCTACTCTTCAAACTACACACTTTCTTCCTGCAGTTTAACTCACAATCCACATCAACCTTCCATTTGCATCGAATTTATTGTGAAAAAAAGTGAAAAACCGATGAGCAAACATTAAGTAGTGTTCTCTGTGAAGAATCTATTCCTTTCATTATACCCTCTCCTCTCTTAGTAAAAAATGCTTTCTTTCCATTTCCTTCCCTTGTTACAGCATTGAGCGTCCAAATGCAATACAATAAGTGCATTGTCTTCCCCTGTTGGAGATACATTTATTTCCCCCTTACCATTTATACCATTCAAAGAAATCTATATTGCGTTAAAGACACTTGCACTTTAGACGAAAGGAACAAAAGGAGTTGCGTAAGAAAGAAGGGAAATGACAGTCTAAAGTACGTACAGAAATGAATGTTTAATAAGGGAATGAATGAGTAAAAAAAAGTAGTCAGAAAAAAAATAATAAAATATCTAGTGAAGAATGGGACTTCTAATTTATTTAGGGCAAAAAAAAGTCGCGTAAAATAACCCTCAAAAACTCATAAGGGAGATTAAAGCCATTTCCGCCAGAGAGAGAGAGAGAGAGAGAGAGAGAGAGAGAGAGAGAGAGAGAGAGTCGTTTGGAGAGTGAGAGAGAGAGAGAGAGAGAGAGAGGGGGGGGGTGAGGTTTCTTAACTATACATTATTTTCGACAATTAATTCATTTTTCTCGGTTTCATTTGGAGAACAAAAATACATCATTTGTTGAGATCATTGTATACATCATTCAACCCAACGAATAATCTTGATTATTATTTTTTAAAGAAATTATAAACTTTTCGTTTATTCTCCAAATTCCCTCCCAAAATCTTCGCCATTTGATGGTAATTGCCGAACTTGAGCTGAAATCTTATATTGTATGTTTGTTTTACATAACATTTTATAGTTGGGTTTATATCTATTGCAGGTTGAAATGTTAATTTATTTATCACATTTTTTTATTTGTTCATATTGCTATCCTGAATTACCAGCTTCAAAAATTTTATCGATTAGCCTAAAGCACAGTGATGACAACTATAGCTACATGTATTTTGTAAGTTTCTACAGTGTTCTATAATGGGTTTCGTAAATACAAAGCAAGCTTTGTCTCTTTTTACTCTTTCTGAATAATGAGACCCATTTAAATCAATCTCATATTTTCACATATTTGAAAACTGTCAGCGAAATAGCAAATACAAAGAAAACCTTTTTAGTGATCCGAGTCGATAAAACTTATAGTCTTCAAACAAAGGATTTTTTCAAAATTATTCACTACATTTCCGTTTCCCTTTTTTACTTTTATGGTAAACCTTCCTCCCTGTTTCGCTCTGACGCTCAACTGGCTCAAGTCTATCCCAACCATGTCTCGGCAACAGTCTTTTATGAACACTTTTTGATGTTCATGATTTTTTTCCTTGCAAGACTGATCGACATCCAAAGGTGATCAGGCACTCGACGTCACTTACACACACAGGTCCGTTCACCTGTCAATGAGAACCAGCGACTGCTTGGTTCAGGAAAATGTCGTGGGTCTAGCAACCCCATCCCTAAAAACTTTCTCAGCAACAGGGATGGTTCTACCCTTTCGACTCTATTTCATATATATATATATATATATATATATATATATATATATAGAGAGAGAGAGAGAGATGAGAGAGAGAGAGAGAGGGGGGGGGGGGGGGGGCGGGGGGGGGGTCACGTCAGCAGGTAGGAAAGGGCAAAGGTTTTTCTCATCCTCCCAAAGATGACGTAAGCGACCATAAGAAATGTACAGGGAGAATCAGTGAGAAAGGAGTGTAGCTTATACAAAGTATCATTTATATTCATGAGAAGGAAATCGCTTCCACGGAGCAAAATATTGTCGAGAGAAGATATAATACAATCCCTACACGTAAAGTAATCTGCTTCATGTTCGAGTCACTCTATTACTTATATGAAAATGGTGGCCGATGCATCGAACTATAAAAGATAAATTCTGACGTCTTTCCAGCAT
>NC_061105.1:44024318-44045471 GCF_015104395.2 Macrobrachium nipponense | reverse complement strand
GAAAACCCAGTTCTGGAAAGTAAAGGAGAAACATACGCGGGTCACAGCAACGGTGTTGTCTGATCTTCACAGTTGAATGAGGAATTTGGTGGTTTGCTGGGTGTTACGACCACCATATATACTATTCTTAATTTTCGCGATGTTTTTCACTGATAATATATATTAAAGTTTACTCCTAAGCTACGTCTCCGCCCAGTCCATCTCCTAAGAAAACCAGCGCATAGGCCTAAGCAGTGCTACTGACTTTGTGCCATAACGAAGCTCTCACTGCTCTCTATGACTATAGGCCTAGTGATAGCCATCATAGACCTAATCTCGGGCCCCATCATTCCCAGTTACTTTGGGTCTTTGTGAAATGGGAAGTAATCCATAGTAGGTTTCGATCAATTAAGAAGCCTAAGGTTTAGGCCTACGGTTTAGCACCCTTTTGGTCAAGGGCATTTGCACAGAAGGATTTCGTTTAAGAATATCGAGACATAATTGCCATCATTAAACAGTTCTTCAGTTTTATCTTATTTAAAAAAAAGTGGAATGAAGTACTTTACCAAATAAGGAATCAATATTTATTTTATTTCATTAATAGGGACTGTATTGACGTTGGTTATTGGAAGTTTTAGCTTTATTTTTTGATTGGTTTTCCTCGAGTAATTCTTTCCCATTTCCTCATTTTATTTTCAGAGGGACTAGCAAGATATTTCTGATAAAAAGAGAACGATAAAAGACAGCCCTAAGAAAGGTGAGTTGAGAGAATCAACGCAGAGATGAGTAGACTCACTTAATCATTTCATCACGACCGACGTCAGCGCCATGCCTGGATGTCTGATAACCACACTCAGTCAGGTCGGTCATCTTTCTTGTCTTTTCAGTGACTCCTAATTCACAATCTTCAAGCTTCGTTTCCTCATTCCGTATTCTGTAAAACATTTCAGTTATAGCAGATTCACATCAACCGTGCATTTGATGCTTAGGCCAGTCCCTTACGACGCTCCTGATTGGCTGTTGATAAGCCAATCACAAGGCTGGAAACTCTCAGTCTCTCTCTCGAGTTCACACGGGTAGGGTCTATGTTCCACCTCTCCTGAGGGATACCTCTTTCAAAAGTACCCCTCAGGAGAGGTGGAATATACATCCTGCCTATGTGAACTCTCTCGAGAGATTAAGAGTTTCCAGCCGTGTGATTGTCTTATCAACAACCAATCAGGAGCGTCGTAAGGGACTGACCTAGACATCAAATGCACGGTTGATGTGAATCTGCTATAGTACACGAGGTACCCTTTCATTTGAAGCCGAGATCATTTCTGTGGATATTTTACCATAACCTGCTGTTTTTCATCTCTTTTGTTTCGTCATTTTTGAATCTACTAAGAAAAAGTAGTGATGTCATTCATGTGCACAGTTAATCAGATTATCCCATCTTCTCTGTTATTCGTGAAAACACCAATAATTATCATCATTATTATCATTGTTGTATATGCCACTTACACGATTTGCATTGAAACGTGAACTGCTGGTAATTCTAATTAGGAATTACAACTAGGGCAACAGTGAAACTCCCCTCTAGGGGCTAGTGCCGTCAGTGGACCTCATGCGGTGCACTGTAGGCATTACTTGAGGTTCTTTGCAGCGCTCCTTCGCCGCCTAGCTGCAACCACTTTCGTTCCTTTTACTGCACCTCCTTTCATATTCTCTTTTTTCATCTTACTTTCCATCCTCTCTTAACAATCGATTCATAATGCAACTGGGAGGTTTTCTTCCTGTAACTCTTTCAAACCTTTTACTCTCAATTTCCATTTGGGCGCTGAATGACCTCATAGGTCCCAGTGCTTGACATTTGGCCGAAATTATATATTCAACTCTAGATTCAACAGTGAAACTAACATCTGATTAGTTATACTTTTATCTGAAGAGTTGGATGCTGTACTAATGAGCATAACTTGCCCAAAAAGGGAAGAGAGAGGAAGAGTTACGTAATGGCAGGGAGGAAAATACTTTGTCATTTAATTTCCCGTAAGGGAACCGCTGTGCCAAACGAGGGTATGGGATGGTAACGTGTTTCAAGGTAATGGGCTCGCAACCTCATCCCAGAAGGAAATTATGTGGAAAAAAAATACATTATGTATATATATATATATATGCAGAAGCCAGGTACTATGTCGTACCTCTAAGTAAATGGGGATACAATCCACAATGAAGTAAATTCCTCTTGTAGTTTAAAATATATATTACTTGTATAGGATTAAAGCTTTCGACCATCAACTGTGGTCTTGTTCACTAAAGTGAACAAGACCACAGTTGATGGTCGAAAGCTTTAATCCTATACAAGTAATATATATTTTAAACTACAAGAGGAATTTACTTCATTGTGGATTGTATCCCCATATATATATATATATATATATATATAATATATATATATATATATATATATATATATATCGAGCTACAATGTCCTTTAATATCTAATTCGCTCTACCTCGGAATTAATATATCATATATGCTTAACCGAAGGGGAATTTTTTCTCGATAATAGATTTACCTGTACTTGGGCGCGAACGCAGGTACATTATAAAATCCAGGAACGTCAGTGGAAGCTATACCACTCAACCACCGCGAGAGGCTTAAAGGTTAATGCCGTCTCTCACCTCAAATACTTTCTCGCGCTGAAGTATTTGTTGGTTTGGAGACAACATCAACCCGCCTCGACTCCGGTAGTTAAGTAGCGCTTTTGACACAACGTTAGCATTTACATAGTCATATCATTAACCGTGATTCATACATCTATCGAGCTACATGTCCTTTAATATCTAATTCGCCTACCCTCGAATATATTTTCATATGCTTAACGAAGGGGATTTTTTCTCGATAATAGATTTACCTGTACTTGGGCGCGAACGAGGCTTATAAATCCCAGGAACTCATGGAAGCTATACCACTCAACCACCGCGAGGGCTTAAAGGTTTAATGCCGTCTCTCACCTCAAATACTTTCTCGCGCTGAAGTATTTGTGGTTTGGAGACACACTAACCCTCCTCGACTCCGTAGTTAAGTAGCGCTTTTGACAACACGTAGCATATATAAGTCATATCATTACCGTGATTCATATATATATCGAGCTACAATGTCCTTTAATATCTAATTCGCTCTACCTCGAAATAAAATATATTTTCCATATATGCTTAACCGAAGGGAATTTTTTCTCTAAATAGATTCCTGTATTTTGGGCGCGACGCAGGTACATTATAAATCCAAGACGTCAGTAAGGAACGTCAGTGGACGCTTTACCACTCAACCACCGCGAGAGACTTAGCTTAAAGGTTAATGCCGTCTCTCACCTCAAATACTTTCTCGCGCTGAGTATTTGTTGGTTTGGAGACAACATCAACCGCCTCGACTCCGGGTAGTTAAGTAGCGCTTTTGACAACACGTAGCATTTACATAAGTCATATCACATTACCGTGATTCATATACATATATTCGAGCTACAATGTCCTTTAATTCTAATTCGCTCTACCTCGGAATTAATATATTTTCATATATGCTTAACCGAAGGGGAATTTTTTCTCGATAATAGATTTACCTGTAATGTGATATGACTTATGTAAATGCTATGTGTTGTCAAAAGTGCTACTTAACTACCGGAGTCGAGGCGGGTTGATGTTGTCTCCAAACCAACAAATACTTCAGCGCAGAAAGTATTTGAGGTTGGGAGAGACGGGCATTAACCTTTAAGCCTCTCGCGGTGGTGAGTGGTATAGCTTCCACTGACGTTCCTGGATTTATAATACCTTGCGTTCGCGCCCAAGTCACAAGGTAAATCTATTATCGATGTTAAAAAATTATTATATTCCCTCCCGAGGAAAAAAATTACCTTCGGTTAAGCATATATGAAAATATATTAATTCCGAGGTAGAGCGAATTAGATATTAAAGGACATTGTAGCTCGATATATGTATATGAATCACGGTAATGTGATATGACTTATGTAAATGCTACGTGTTGTCAAAAGCGCTACTTAACTACCGGAGTCGAGGCGGGTTGATGTTGTCTCCAAACCAACAAATACTTCAGCGCGAGAAAGTATTTGAGGTGAGAGACGGCATTAACCTTTATAGGCCTCTCGCGGTGGTTGAGTGGTATAGCTTCCACTGACGTTTCCTGGATTTATAATGTACCTGCGTTCGCGCCCAAGTACAGGTAAATCTCATATCGAGAAAAATTCCCCTTCGGTTAAGCATATATGAAAATATATTAATTCCGAGGTAGAGCGAATTAGATATTAAAGTACATTGTAGCTCGATATATGTATATGAATCATGGTAATGTGATATGACTTATGTAAATGCTACGTGTTGTCAAAAGCGCTACTTAACTACCGGAGTCGAGGCGGGTTGATGTTGTCTCCAAACCAACAAATACTTCAGCGCGAGAAAGTATTTGAGGTGAGAGACGGCATTAACCTTTAAGCCTCTCGCGGTGGTTGAGTGGTATAGCTTCCACTGACGTTCCTGGATTTATAATGTACCTGCGTTCGCGCCCAAGTACAGGTAAATCTATTATCGAGAAAAAAAATTCCCCTTCGGTTAAGCATATATGAAAATATATTAATTCCGAGGTAGAGCGAATTAGATATTAAGGGACATTGGTAGCTCGATATATGCATATGAATCACGGTGAATGTGATATGACTTATATATATATATATATATATATATATATATATTATATATATATATATATATATATATATATATATATATATATATATATATATATATAAGTCATATCACATTACCGTGATTCATATGCATATATCGAGCTACAATGTCCCTTATATCTAATTCGCTCTACTCGGAATTAATATATTTTCATATATGCTTAACCGAAGGTTAAGCTATATATATATATATATATATATATATATATATATATATATATATATATATATATATAAATTCTGCGTGCGTTGCGTGCGTTCGTTTGCAGGCGCATTTAATCCAAGCAACGTCGGTCCTCGAAGCACTTGAATTCTCCGTCTGCTTAATCGTCCCCGAAGTTTCTTTCTAAATGAAGGACATCAAATGTTTCGGGTCGCGAGGTTTTATTGTTCTTCTTCCCGTAAGAGTTTCTGGACAATTTCCTTGTGATCGAGAAGAAAGTGGTGATTCTCATTTCTGTCGTGACGCAAGTGATGGTTCTCGATTTAAACGAGCGGAAAATAACGAGTTCTTCGTTGGAGCGACATCAGATTTATTTGAGTTTAGGCAAATGCGAAGCATGTAATGGAGATTGAAGATGGAAAATAACTATTTATGTGTTTGAGTTTTTCGCCGAAACTTTTCTAATTTTTTCTTAAACTTAATTGGCATACTTAATACTTTAATTGGCTTTATTGGTAGTGTTTCAGTTTTGCTTCCATTTGTGCTATGAGTAGAGGCTGATTGTCAGAAATAGAACTATAGAAAGCATTTTATTCCTCACCTAGATCTATGGCGATTCATACCCTCGTGAGTCGAAGCCGTCCACTTATAGATAAAAAAAAATAATTTTCTAAATAGATTAACCACAGAAATTCATTGTAACATGCAATAAATTTCAAATAAATCGTCTGAAATATTCATTTCAAAATATCAGTCTGTCTCTCATTATCTAGCCTGTCTCCTTGTCTATTAGTCTGCGTGCTAGTGTTTATACAGCACTGTTACGTTGTGAAGGCTATAATTCAACAGGGAATTGATTTGCTTAGTAACACCAAGGCTGCGTGATTATGCTACTGAGAATGAAATCTATTGTTTTAGTAAAGGAAGGCAATTTTTGAGAATTTAAAATTGGCGTTCCAAAAATGTATTTCTCTTTCGAAACATATCCTGGATTTGTGGCGTCCGTACTTCGTTGTCAGTAGAACAAAAGGGAACCAAAGTCGTTATGACCCAAATCCTAGTGAATCTGACCCCGGGAAGTGCAACTGAAAGGAACATGCTGTAAAATACGTTGTGGAAAGGTAAAAAAAAAAAAAAAAAAAAAAAAATAAAATAAAAAAAAAATAAATCCCGGAAACAAGGGAAGGACCTCTCAAGATTTATTTACATTTTTATTGTTTTACTTTCAATGTGTAGCATAATCTGGAGATCTCTCCTGCTTTCTGTCTCTTGGGGGACGAAAGGCGATTTGTGCCGACTTTAATGAGTTTTTCTCTCGTGATTGTTTTTCCTTTTTTTTCTTTTACATCTTAAGCTGCTTTGCGAAAATCCGTGAAAGAAACTTAGATTGTTGGGATTTAATCTTTCTTGGAAGAGAGAGAGAGAGAGAGAGAGAGAGAGAGGGAGGAGAAAGTGTCCTACAACATAAATGTCTTTTTTTTTTCATCGCCACTTATGGAAAGAAGTAAAAAGACTATTAACTTCGCTAAAAACGTTCTGTCTGATGGAAAATTTTGAAATGAGAAACATTTTTCTGGTTTATAATGAGAAATGATAAACAATTACTATCTATAAGAGATGAATAAACAAGGCAAATGAACCCTAATTGATCCGAAGTTTCGGATCAAGTCTCTCTCTCTCTCTCTCTCTCTCTCTCTCTCTCTCTCTCTCTCTCTCTCTCTCGGTGATGTTGACGTTCAACCGTTTTTTATAACTGTGCTTATGATATTTTTTTACTCACGAGTAAAAATTACTCTGTACAGTTTCAGCAATTTCTAGATGTTGATGTTTTTTTTTATGTCGAAAGTTGAATAATTTGCAACAAACCTTATGCCACGACACCCAGAAAAACAGTAGCAAAATATCATTTTGTCCTTCCCTAAAATAACCACAGGAAATGAGGCTCCATTTTTCAATAAGCTTCATCACTTTTCGAAGCGTTTGTTAGTCTGAAGTTGCCTTAAAGTTGGAGACGATGATCTCATTGAAAACGTTTCTGGGGGGAAACGTTTTTGAAATCTGCCGTCATTTGGGGGGATTCACGTGCGACGTTGAGGCATTGAATCGGCATCGGTCAAGTGACTGCAAAACACGATCATTTTTCGTGTGTGGGGGCAGGGGGGGAGAATTCCTCCTCCTCTCCTTTTCTTTATTCTTTTTCGATTCTACTTCGTTTTACACCTTTATATCTCTCTATTTTTTATTTTATTTATTTATTTATTTATTTTTTTTTTTGAGGACATGGAAGCGAGTCATATCCTTAATTCTGGATTATCCTCTTTCTTATTGGAAGAAAGGAAGCAGTTGTCTTTACTCTTAATTCTTGACATTTTGCCTCCACGAGGAAAAAGGGGGAAAGGATTCTGTCCTTTCCTCGTGTCTCTGTCAGTCTTGTCCCTGAGGCCGGAAGGAGATGTAGGAGGATCATTTTTGACATTGCGTGAGCTTCCTGTTCTGTCTATTATTAAAGAGACTAGAAATGACACTTCACCTTTGCTTGTTTGTTAAGAGCACCTGGAGGGATGTAAAGGAATACAAGAACAATATTACTTACTGATATAGTATGTACCTGTAGAAATACGACTAAGTAAGAGGTAAATGGCTAGTGCATCAATAGTAACGTTTTACATAGGCCTAGCTTCCGTGCGCTGGAGAATTGTTCTTCTAATGTAATATCGATATGTGATCGAAGTGTATATCATCAACATCATCCCGTACTGACGTTCCTTTAAAAGCAACTGATGAATAATTAATGTTTTGGATTAAGGTCGACTCAAAGTCGTATTAATTCAGGTGACTCTCCAATTTGTATGATGAGAGGCGAAGGCATATTTTGTAATGGGTCACCGGAATCAATTACAAAAGCGCAGGGTTTGCATTTTATGGGTCAGTTGGAACTAATATTTCATTTGTGACGTTATATAAATCCTTTATGAATATTCTTATATATGATTTCCACTTATCATTACTGTTTCTAACCTTTTGGTGTTTTTTTCTTTCGTTTTCGTTTTTAAGTCTTGTCTGGATAGTTGTCATAGTTTCTTTTTTTCTTTTGAACCAACTTCCTGAAATTTCTTGTGATCATTTCCTGTTGACGGCACTCGAATGGTTACCCATTTACCTCCATTATGAAGGGTTACCCATTTACCTCCATTATTCTGCCACGGGATATTCTTACTTCAACATAGATAAGAGTTGAAATCGAGGGCCTTTTCGTAATAAATGACCACATATAATTGTATTTGCAATACAGAAACCACATGTCACCTACAGAGCAAATAATTCGAAAGTCTGAATCTACCTAATATTATGCTAGAAGTTCTCTCAAGTTAAATCACGGTAGTTTGCTTACATCATAGCAGCATTGGTTTATCTTTAGTTTGATTACTCATATCGTTATATATTTAATGTTTTACTCTCATTTTGACTCTTTCATTGGTCCCTCTCACTAATATATTTTTTTTTTCATTTTCGCTTTCACTAATACTTTTTCTTTATTGTTTACCCCTCCACTTCCCCATTAACAAAATCCCGAGAGCAGTAACTTTCCATTGTTTTTCTCGACGAGAAAAAAAAAAAAAAAACTTTCACCTGAGAGTTTCCTCCAGAGAACTCCAGTGCCTAATGGTTCTGGACTTTCCATTGCGACCCCAGTGGCCTTCGTCAACACACCAAATGCTGCTTTTCTTTGGTATGTGGGAACGGGAATTCTGGAATTTAGGGCATTGCCAGAAATATATATATTTTCTCAAACCAAGACTTGTTTTTATCTCTCTCTCTCTCTCTCTCTCTCTCTCTCTCTCTCTCTCTCTCTCTCTCCACGCATAATCACAGACACACGTACCTTTTATTACGTTCCTTGGATACAGTCATCACTAAAATGTTTTTAACCTTTCACCTGTTAAAAAGCAAAAAAACCAAAACAATATCTGTTCAAAGAACTTAGCAAAGATACCTTTCTTTCGTCGTAAATTCAAGTAAAGAAAGGCAAAGAATCCTGTGAGATTAGAAACAGAACGCAACCAAAAGAAAAAAAAAAAAAAAAAAACTTAAAAAAAAAAAAAAAAAAAAAAAAACTATTGTTCGGTGGCAAGAGATGAGACGGAAATTTTTCATTGGACGACGTCGCTCCCTCGCCAATCAGAACATTTCTATTGCTATTTTGCTCACGGGACTTTCTAATATTAGTCTGTCTTACTGAACAGATATCTGTAGATATTTTCTTATTCTTTATAGTGTTATTCCCGTTAATTCAACGCTATTTGACCCTTACGTTTTAGGGGTAAAGAGAGTTCTGAAGGATGTGTATTTTGAAGCACATTGCAAAGGCCGAAGGGTTTATGAATCTAATTTTTACCAATATCATATGCATTATCGTATATACAGAAATTGTTCAATGTTAGATGTAATATCTCGGCCTGCATTGAACTTTGTGGTTTCTGATAAAAAAGTACCTTCCTTTTTAAACTATTCAGGTAATTCGTATTAGAAATCAAGAAAGCAATAGATTACGCTGTAATATAAATGATATTCTGTATAACTTCAGGTTCCTGACGCAAACAAGACAAATTGTCCCCCAGCAAAATTTTGATTATATAATTATTCCTACATTTGTGTAAACGTTAAAGAATGAAATGCAGTGTCAGCAAAGTGCAAGAAATGGTATATTTTAATTTAGGAAGTAAATAGGCCTGAATGAATTATGGGATTCATCGTATATTCTTCATAAAACACACACTCTCTCTCTCTCTCTCTCTCTCTCTCTCTCTCTCTCTCTCTCTCTCTCTCTCTCTCTCTCTCTTTTGTCAACTGCTTTCTTGCGGCAAATCTCATGTCTGAAAATCTTGAATTTTCCATTATAACCCTAATTAAAAATAACTAAAATATTTCGTTCCTAATGACTAACAAGGCAACAATGATCCCCTGGACCCTTCCCTCATTTGCATGAGGCTCAGTTTTTAAGCGAGAGAGTGTTTTAGACTAATTAATGCACTTGCTGCTTCACATTATGGGAGACGAGTTCAGAGCTGACATGTTAGCAAAGTAAGCTCTTTATACTAATTGCTTGGTTTGACGCCCTGTTTATGTCTGCTAGCTCTGTCTGATGAGCGATATGACACTAAGGAAACCGGGGTATAGTTCTGATTTCCACGGCTTTTCAAGGGAAAGTAGTTTAAGATCTAGAGATATAAATATTTCATTTTCAAAATGAATTGAAAATTAAATATAAGAAAGCATATAATACTTGAATGGTATTGAAAATTAAATTTACGGAAACATATAATACTTGAATAGTATGATATGGATTTTCAGAATAACTTGGTCCGATTCATAAGTAATAATGGATGGCGAAATCAAACCGTCGAAATATTGATATGAAGATGGAGACGTTTTCTCTTGACGAAGTGCAATACGGTTTCTGATATCTGTGTTGAGAGAGAGAGAGAGAGAGAGAGAGAGAGAGAGAGAGAGAGATCAAGGCTATAGAAGAATGGATGATACACAGACAACAAGTCTCTTGGATGAACGTAAATAATTATGAAGATGGAGACGTTTTCCTCTTATATCCCATCTTTGAAATAATGGTAGATAAATATAGCAATTGACGAAGTGCAGTACGGTTTCTGATATCTGAGTTGAGAGAGAGAGAGAGAGAGAGAGAGAGAGAGAGAGAGAGAGAGAGAGAGCGGCTGTAGATGGAGGATACACAGACAAGTCTCTTGGATGAGTGTGAGACTTTATCAGCAGAACAAATGGAAAAGGGAATATTCACTTCCTGAGACATTCAGTAATATATTGTTATTTTCCCTCATGACTTCATTGTCTTTTAAATAATAACAGGAATTTAATTTTCCAAACTGAAATTCAGTTGTAAATCGCCATACTGTTTGTTAAGAACATAAATAAGGGAAGACTATTCAGATTTATTACCAGCCTGTAAATACAACGGGAAATTAAGGCATAATTTTTCAAACGAATTTGATGTTAAGAGAATAGATTTTAAAAAAGTTTTTCATACAAACTGAAAGAATATGTTTACCTTCAGAGAGTCATAGGGGACAGAATTACAATACACTTCACACACTTTCTCTCTCTCTCTTCTGTCTTCATGTGAAACCCCCAAAAAAGTTGTTACGAATATCATGCTGGAAAGACGTCAGAATTTATGTTTTATAGTTCGATGCATCTGCCACATTGTCAAATAAGTAATAGAGTGACTCGAACATGAAGCAGATTACTTTATGTGTAGGGACGTACTATATCTTCTCTCGACAATATTTTACTCCGTGAAAGCGATTTCCTTCTCATGAATATTAAATGATACTTTTATGTAAGCTACACTTCATCTCTCACTGGTTCGCCCTGTACATTTCTTATGGGTCGCTTACGTCATCACTGGGAGGGAGAAAAACCTTTGATCCTTTGCCCTTTCCTACCTTCTGACATGACCTCTCTCTCTCTCTCTCCTCTCTCTCTCTCTCTGCCAATTTGGTGACTGTCACGATGCACAGCAGCGAGAATGGTTTGGGCTTATTTCCATTATCCTCCTGGAATAGACTCGCGATTGTCATTATCCTACGACTTAAATTGGCTAATCCGCCATTTTCGTTCATATCCTCCCACAAGGGATCCACAACTCCCTGCTAGACTACTTGGAAGACCATAGTGGCAGGCTGACTAACGTTTAGTAATTATGGAGTCATATGAAAAATGCCCCGTGAGGGGGTAGTGCCGCCAGTGGACCTTGTGCGGTGCACTGTAGGCATTACTTAAGCTTCCAAATTTGCGCCGTGCCTTCGGCCCCCTAACTGCAACCACTTTCGTTCTTTTTACCGTACTTCCTTTCATATTCTCTTTCTTCATCTTACTTTCCACCCTCTCCTTACACTTGATTCATAGTGCAGCTGCTTTGAGGTTTTCCTCCTGTTACACCTTTCAAACCTTTTACTGTCAATTTCCATTTCAGCGCTGATTGACCTCATAGGTCCCAGTGCTTGGCTTTTGGTGTAAATTTTATATTCAACTCAACTTAACCCAAATTATATGAAAAATGATTTAATATAATAGCAGATAAATAAAAGCCATGCGTTTGATTGAAGAAATACCTTGAGAGTAATATGAGAAATGCAAATAATATTCGTTTTTTTAGATATTTTTCTCAGAGTTATAACATTAATGCCGTTTTTTTTCAATTTGTTGGTTATTCACAGAATGTTAAAAACAACTGAGACGTAGAGGCAGTTTTAGTTTGTAAAACAGGCATTTTCTTTCAAGAAGGTATGGTTGAATGATTTAAAAAAAAAAATATCTTCCCAAAGAATTATCTTTCTGACCAGCATCCAATAAACCCCAGAAAAACGGGCAGAAGCAAAGACGCATTCGAATAGGAAAACATCTTTCCCGACGAAAGGAAGAAGAAGAATAGGACATATGTTCTCGATTTCCATTCTCGTTTGTCCCCATTCACTACACGCGAGAGGAGAGAGAGAGAGAGAGAGCCAGCCCATCGTTTTACGTAATGTCTTTTGAATTTCCTCTCTACGTTCTTCTTCTTTTCCATCTTCCTCTATCTGCCATTTCAGACAAATCATTCTTCATTTCTTTTCACGCCTCTGTACGTCTTCATAAAGCTTCCTCGAATAGGGACGGAGAAAGACCGGTTCAGGGGAAAAAGTGACGAGGGGGAGGGGGTTGGGGGAGGTTCCTCCGGAAGTGGGAGCGGGTGGACGGTTCTTCCAGTACCACAGCTTCGTATTCCGGTGGAATCTTTCGGGAAATGTAGGGGGTCGGTTAAATACAGCAATATCAGTGAATGAGGTGAATGAACCAGCGTATTTAGGCTCATCTTCTTTATTACTCTAATTTTTTTCCATGTTTCTTATTTTGCTGAATGATAAATGACGGTGTAATTCATTTACTTATTAGGAGAACAGTGTGCAGATGTAAAGGATAATGGGCGAAATACAACCGTTTGTCATAGTGTGCAAACTAACCATTAATGGTTAGTAGCTTAAAGGTTGTCATACAGTTACTTGTAACTCACCAGCCGCAATAGTTGGAGAATTTCTCGAATCTTCCCCTTATACGGAATTTGTCGAATATTCCCCTTATACGGAATTTGTCGAATATTCCCCTTTTTGGGGAATTTAACTAATATTCCCCTTTTGCGGAATTTGTCGAATATTCCCCTTTTGGGGAATTTGTCGAATATTCCCCTTTTTGGGAATTTATCGAATCCCCTTTTTGCGGAATTTGTCGAATATTCTTCTTTTTGGAGAATTTGTCGAATATTCTCCTTTTGGGGAATTTGTCGAATATTCCCCTTTTGCGGAATTTGTCGAATATTCCTCTTTTGCCGAATTTGTCGAATATTCGCCTTTTGCGGAATTTGTCGAATATTCCCCTTTTGCCGAATTTGTCGAATATTCCCTTTTGCGGAATTTGTCGAACATTCCACTTTTGCAGAATTTGTCGAATTCCTCTTTTTCGTAATTTTCCGAATAAGTGTTACATTTTAATAATGTTCTAATAAACATGATAATACAGTCTGTCAAATCACCATCGAACGCAAAGTATTTATAACTCTCTCTCTCTCTCTCTCTCTCTCTCTCTCTCTCTCTCTCTCTCATACATACCTACATGAGACATGCTTAAAAAGTAAGTGCCTAATTTCTCTCACCCTTCATCTTGACAGTACCGCTTAGGATTTCCATCTATATTCTGACGTCTTCTCTCCGCAGACTTGGGTCCAATTACACTTGATTAAAGACTTAATAAATATCCAGTAACCCAGAATAATGCATAAAAATAATTGAAATTAAGCAGCAATAAGAATCTCAGTTGATTTGAGAGGAACCATATATTTTTCATATAGATTATGTACTTTAAGACTAGTTACTATGATTTCAGTGTTCTTGCGTTGTGTTTTAGTGACAGGTAGCGATTACAGTGAGTACTACGTGATGCATATAACAAAATAAGTATTTAATTTTGTCTTTTGCACTATTACACATACACACACACACACACACACACATATATATATGCTTATATATATATATATATATATATATATATATATATATATCGCATTAAGCTACAAATGCCCTTTAATATCTGATTCGCAGCTACCTCGGAATTAATATATTTTCATATATGCTAACCAAAGGGGAATTTTTTTAGTTGATAGCGTTGTGGTTAGAGCGCTTCACTGTACGTCTTGATTGCTTGGTTCCTAGGTTCGCGCCCGTGAGCCGACGAAATTATTATCAACTAAATATTTCCTCTTCGGTTAACACATAGAAAAATATATTAATTCCGAGGTTGAGGGAATGAGGTATTGAAAGACATTTGTAGCTCAATGCGTATATATGAATCACGGTGATATCATAAGCACACACACACACACACACACACACACACACACACACACATATATATATATATATATATATATCAATGTAGAGTCGAAAGGGTAGAACCAACCCTGTTGCTGAGAAAATTTTAGGGATGGTGTTGCTAGACCCACGACCTTTTCTTCACCCAAGGAGTCGTTGGTCCTCATTGACAGGTGAACGGACCGGTGAGTAGTAAATGTGACGTCGAGTGCCTGATCACCTTTTGGTGTCGATCATTCTTGCAAAGAAAAATATCATGAACATCAAAAAGTGTTCATGAAAGTGTGTTGCCGAGACATGGTTGGGATAGACTTGAGCCAGTTGAGCGTCAGAGCGAAACAGGGAGGAAGGTTTACCATAAAAGTAAAAAAGGGAAACGGAAATATAGTGAATAATTTTGAAAAAATCCTTTGTTTTGAAGATTATAAGTTTTATCGACTCGTTGTGATCACTAAAAATGTTTCTTTGTTTTTGCTATTTCGCTGGCGGTTTCAAATATGTGAAAATATGAGATTTATTTAAATGGGTCTCATTATTGAGAAAGAGTGGAAGAGACAAAGCTTTGCTTTGTTATTTACGAAACCCCTTATAGCACACTGGGAACTTGCAAATACCTGTAGCTACAGTTCTCATCACTGTGCTTTAGGCTAAATCGATAAAATTTGAAGTTGGTAATTCAGGATAGCAATATGAACAGATAAAAAATGTGATAAATAAATTAACATTTCATCTGCAATAGATATAAACCCAACATAAAATGTTATGTAAAACAAACATACAATATAAGATTACAGCTTAAGTTCGGCTAATTACCATCTAATGGCGAAGATTTTGGGAGGGAATTAGGGGAATAAACGAAAAGTTTATAATATTCTTTAAGAAAATAATAATCAGGATTATTCGTCGGGTTGAATGATGTATATAATGATCTCAACAAATGATGTATTTTTGTTCTCAAAATGAAAACGAGAAATGAATTGATTGTCGAATATAATGTATAGCTAATAAACCTCACCTCTCTCTCTCTCTCTCTCTCTCTCTCTCTCTCTCTCTCTCTCTCTCTCTCTCTCTGGCGGGAATGGCTTTAATCTCCCTTATGAGTTTTTGAAGGTTATTTTACGCGACTTTCTTTTGCCCTAAATTAGAAGTCCCATTCTTCACTAGATATATTATTATTTATTTTTCTAAACTACTTTTTTTTTCTCATTCATTCCCTTTAATAAACATTCATTTCTGTACGTACTTTAGACTGTCATTTCCCTTTCTTTCTTAAGCAACTCCTTCTGTTCCTTTCATCTAAAGTGCAAGTGTGTTTAACGCAATATAGAGTTTCATTGAATGGTGCAAATGGTAAGGGGGAAATAAATATATCTCCAAGAGGGGAAGACAATGCTCTTATTGTATTGCATTTGGACGCTCAATTGCTGTAACAAGGGAAGGAAAGAAATGAAAGAAAGCATTTTTACTAACAAGAGAGAGGAGTTTTTAGGGTATAATGAAAGGAATATATTCTTCACAGGGAACACTACTTAATGTTTGCTCATCGGGTTTATCACTTTTTTTCACAATAAATTCGGTGCAAATGGAAGGTTGATGTGGATTGTGCGTTAAACTGCAGGAAGAAAGTGTGTAGTCTTTCTCTCTCTCTCTCTCTCTCTCTCTGTATATATATATATATATATATATATATATATATATATATATATATATATATATATATATATTATATATATATATATATATATATATATATAATATATATACATGAATATGTTTAAATTTCATTGTAATATTGATAAATGAAAATGTCCATAAATCACTTAAAACTGCCACCTATATGTGGGTGATTAAGTAAGCTGTCATATGCAACATAGCTGGACAGTTATACACATCAGTATAATCATGACTGAGAATGAATAATGCCAGATAAAAACCCTTGATCCATATTCATACTTTATTCAGAAATGAATTTCTCTCCATTCACGCGAAATAGAGTAAATGTATTTTCATTTTCCGAGTCACGTATTTTCAATTTGGGACTTATGTATAATATATACAGCCACGTTTTTTCATCAGTTCATTTATCGCTTGAAAATGTCCAGTCTTTGAAGTGCATTGTTATGTAAAATGTATTTATATAACAGAAATTGGTTATTACCATGTTTATATTTCTTTTCATTTTCAGGTTAAAGGCGCTTTCTGTGTCCTCTAAATTAGTCGTTGAATATCAACAAACCTACTTACAGCTCTGCAATGTATTTAGACGAAGAAATATCCCGGAAGTATTTCCGGGGTCTTTGACCTCGTGCATAAAGGTAAGTAAAGTATGGCATCCTCTTCTTTTTTGTTAGGTTTGACATTTTAGAATCCGTCTTTTAATATCTTTTGAAATATATTTTATTAGCGTATATTGTCTCTTTAGAAACCAGTTATCCGCCTAGGGTAGCGATATTTCAATCAAAGTTTCGCGTATAGAATTTTGAATTTTGCATTCTGAGTGCAGCATGATATAGAATATTCCATTTTGATCACTATCAACTGTGCTCGCTGTGATTTAGAACATATCTAGTTCTGCATATGACATATTTTGTACAATTGCTTGTTTGAGTTCACTCCTGGATAGGAACTCCCCGTCCTTTACTACATCATGATATAAAATATCGTCGATTTGATGAAAGTCGTATGATGAATATAAATTACCTCTATTGAGTGTTGTGTCATAGAAAGCTTTCCATATTTTGACGTCAAAATGTTTAAGAATATCGCGTCATTGCAGTAACAATATGATTAAGAAATGTTCAGCTTAACGGACATTTCTTTTAAGGAGACACCAAAAAGCAAAATATTTGAGTACAGGAATCTCTCTCTCTCTCTCTCTCTCTCTCTCTCTCTCTCTCTCTCTCTCTCTCTCTCTCTCTCTCTCTCTCTCTCTCTCTCATTGTTATGTAGTATCAAGGAATGAAATTTTCAGTTGACATGAATAATCGCTTTTCGTGAACCATTATTTCCGATTAATCTTGCAAAGGTAACGGAGAGGTGTCCCTGAAAAGCCAGGTGCCTCTCTCACCTGTTCATTGAGCAATGGATTAGTCATGTTCTATTTGGAACTGGAAACTTTACGCGGGAGTTTATAAAAGTGAAAGAGAAATTTTATGCGTTTTGGGGAACAACAATCGGTGGAGCTGCACAGTAATAATAATAATAATAATAATAATAATAATAATAATAATAATAATAATAATAATAATAATAATAATAATAATAATAATAATAATAATAATAATAATAATAATAATAATAATAAACTCTTCATCTTTCCTCCAGTCTTAATTGCGAACTTGGCTCCGAAATTCTCCTTGAGATTACGACAAAAAAAGTTTCACTGGCTGAAGCTGATTCCCCAAATTCTCTCTCTCTCTCTCTCTCTCTCTCTCTCTCTCTCTCTCTCTCTCTCTCTCTCTCTCTCTCTGCCGTAGAAATATTCACTATCAAGTTATTCTGCTTGCTTCAGTATGCAAAGTTTTTACCATATTTTCTACCAATATAAAAAATATGAGGTATCAACTTGTTAAGTATCTTTCAAATTGCAGAGTTTTCAACGAAATATTAGACCTTGTTAGATAATTGTTACAATGATAAATTGACAAATACTTGTGGGAATATTGTGGTCATATTTTTGTCTTAATTCAAGTAAATAAAAATATGGAGTGAATGTCACAGCACTCTCGTATACCTTCAATTAGATCGGTTTGTTGTCATGGAAAATGTAATGAGCTACTGGTTAAAAACGCCTACTTAATAATTACGTAACTTTTAAACATCAGAAGAATTGAGTCGTATCTCTATCATGATAAAATTTCTTCGTTTGTCGTTTGCCAAAACATTTCAGAATTGGGTTATAATTTCCTCTTTGGAATTTCGAAATAAATGTTTTCTCGAAAATGCAAACAACCAAACAATGAAAACAGCAAACAGACACACGAGTGAAATCAGAACTTCAGTTAGGTTCCTCAGCTGAGGTAAAAACATCAGATCACTAGAAGTTGATTTACATTCTTAGAAATACCAAGAATCTAACAGACCACAAACATTTTACAGAAAGAAAATCAAATGTCAAGTGACACAAGTTTTGTGAACCCTTCCATTAAAGAATCCTGCCAAGCGAATATTGGAAACCTTTCGTTGCCATCTGCTGTCTTTGCCAAAGCAGAACGAAAGGGAAAGCAGAAGGCAGAGGAAATATAACATTATGGTCTCTCAGCCATGTATTTCTTTACCTCTCCAGCGTGGAGAACTACAACCATTTCTCGCCTCAGAACCAGGGATTTTTCCTTTTGAGAGAGAGAGAGAGAGAGAGAGAGAGAGAGAGAGAGAGAGAGAGAGAGAGAGAGAGAGAGAGAGAGAGAGAGAGAGAGAGAGAGAATTTGACAATACAAGTTGGGTTTAAATACAAAAAATAAAAAATAAAAAGGAAATAAGGAATAGGATTCGTTCCTCAGCTCAAATTCCGTTCGGGTGTGTGCGTGTGATTTGCATCATTTGATTTGCCGTAAAGAGAATTGCACCCTCGTCGCAGCAAATGTGAAGGTTCAGTGTTATGCATTTGCCTTCTCATCCATATATATACCAGGTAACGCAAAGCGCTCATTGCCATAATTGCCTAACGAGAATCTCGGTGTTCATATCCATTCCGAGATCACAGGCATAAATCCTAAACCAATGTCTGTTCATTTAGCAGAATTATATTGGCGTATGCAAATATAATGATTCGACCTTTTTAAATATATACGTATATATTCTCGTTTAAACCATAACTCACAACCACATTAATGAAATACATTACACACTCTGAACTGAAGTCTGTTTGTATTCGAATTGGAACTGGGTTCTCATTATGTGACATTTCTGTCCCAAAATAGTCTGAAGAGATTTATGGTTTTGGTAATTAGGTGATGTATTTTAATTATCCAGCTGACTACGAGAAGACGGCTGTGTTATAGGTTTCAGCGTTTACCTTGGCAGTAACTTTATTTCAGGTATTGAATCCAATGTGTTTTTCACGCAAGTATACGGAAAATAAGTTTATCTTTTTAATCTTTATAGATTAAATGCATTCAAAATATTTACGAGCATATGCAGACGTGCACAACCATATTATATATATATATATATATATATATATATATATATATATATATATATATATATATATATATATATATATATATATATATATATATATATATACACATAAACTTCTTGATTCCCTTGCAATTGTTTGGGTTATGCTTTTGTTTACCAAACCATGAATCCAATTGGGGAATAATGGAAAGAACTGTTGTTCCGTGGTGGGATTCAAACCAACGCACGGTGAGGGTGTCGTCAAAGATATTTAATACACAAATGATGGTAAAAATCAAAAGATCTTGAGGCTTCCATGTCTGTTCACTTGAACGAAGAAAAACTGAAAGTGCGTGATAATCATCTGAAAGGAAAATGCCATTTTCATTGCATCAGACAAATATTCCAAGATTTTTTTTTTTTTCAACCGCGATACAAGAACACAAAAGCTTGTCAGTATAACTGAAGCTGACTCCTTTTGAACTTTTACATAGATTTGAAAAAGAAAATGGATTAACCGTGGGTGTATTATAATTAATGAGACTTTAACAACGTTCATTATTCTGACATTAAATAATGGCATTACGAAAAAAAAAAAAAAAAAAAAACTAAGTGGCTCCATAATCTGGGGAAGAGTGTAAACAGGTCGTCCTTGAAGATGACCTAACTGTCTATATCCTTAACTAAACACCGTCACATTTCACCAGATGTGAGTTTCATAGTGACCCACTCTTAATTCAGGTTGAAGGAGAATTGGGAAAATGATTACAATAATGGAATGATTACCTCAGAGATTTATTCCATTCATCAATATTGTCACACGTTAGGTCATTTCTCTGGTTAACTTCATGGCGTCCCTTTGTGCATAATCTCTCTCTCTCTCTCTCTCTCTCTCTCTCTCTCTCTCTCTCTCTCTCTCTCTCTGAGTTCATGTAGCTATTAATGCAGTAGCCTCATCATGAATATGACACAGACAGCCACATCTATTAGCAATAATCACCTGATTCAATTGCAGTTTTGAAGATCGACATTTCATGTTATCTTATGTACAACGTTTATTCAGGAAATGGCTCTATGAATGTTTTTGTCCTCCATGATAATGACAAAGTGCAATCAGAAGTGCATTGGTAATGGACATCAGAAAAAGAGAAATGATCTGGGCGGCTAATGCTTATCATTCTACTGATCTCCAGCAGAAAGGAGCTGTGATGTCGTCGTAAAGCTTTTCAATATTGAGGAACTTCCAGGAGTAAATACTCGAATCTCATTCATCACAGTATATTATACATTAAGTTAGAACCGTGACTGATCGGTTTAATTATTTTGAGTGGTATGAAGCTGAGTTATGGATTATTCCATCATCAGATTCGATATTTTTTGTAATCAAGTTTGTTTTCAGCTCGTGTTTTTCAGGAGATGAGATTTAGGTTTAATCAAAATCATAATGAAGTTATGAGAAAGACATTTTTTGCCCTTTGTCTCATCCCGGGGATGTTTCTCTCAGTGTTCAAATTTAATGCATCGAATTTTGAAGTTTGTGCTTTGATCATCTTTTTGATGCGTTCCAAGTATATGATCAATGAATGTAGACAAAAAGGAAATTTATGCTAAGGGGGTGGTCACGGTAAATATGCGTTAGAATCAAAGCATCATGGTCCTTCTCTCTCTCTCTCTCTCTCTCTCTCTCTCTCTCTCTCTCTCTCTCTCTCTTTCTCTCT
>NC_061105.1:44019318-44021818 GCF_015104395.2 Macrobrachium nipponense | reverse complement strand
ATATTTTGATATATTTTACAGCCTTGATGACGAGACCCAAAGTCTCGAAAAATTTGGGAAAATACGTGTATGATGCTACGCTGGCGTTTCTCCATCCTATTTCCTATATATACTATATATATATATATATATATATATTTATATATATATATATATATTATATATGTATATAATATGTGTGTGTGTGTGTATATGTATGATATAATATATATATATATATATATATATATATATATATATATGTGTGTGTGTGTGTGTGTGTGTGTGTGTGTGTGTGTGTGTAGGGGGGGGCGGGGTATGTGTTTGTGCAAAGGACTACAACAATGTACCTTCGAAGCCCTTTTAATCCATTTATTGACTATTTAAGACTTTACTCTCAGTCACACTTTTATAGGGAATCTAACCTTATTATATTTCTTCATCGTGACTTCACACGCGCAGTAAAGAAGGGAGGAAGGCAACATCCCGAAACATTTTTCAACAGATTTTGAGTTGGAAAAAACATCGGTGTTAAAAATAATGATGAATACAGATCGACTGCTACCTAAAAACGCTGAACGTGAGGCGCCAGCTCCCTCAAGTCTTTATTATTCCTCGATAGTTCCAGGTAAAAGATAAAGATCAAAGTGTCCTTCTCCACAAGTAAAGAGTTTGATAATTATATGTCTTCCCTGGAATCCGCTGAATCTCATTCCAGGGAATATGGAGTTAAGGAACTTCCGTTTCGGTCGTTATGGTAACGCCGAACCCGTCGCAGACCTCCGACTTTTGGTATTTATTAAAGAAAAAAAGAAACAGATTGATGCTCATCATTATACGAAGTGAAGGAGCGGATCTAAGTCACAATAGGCTTAATTGCTACTTATCATTCATTCCTTCATTATTTTGCCATTTAAGGGAACCGTATCCATTAAATTACCCGAGAGAGAGAGAGAGAGAGAGAGAGAGAGAGAGAGAGAGAGAGAGAGAGAGAGAGAGAGAGAGAAATGGGGGGGGGGGGGATGATATTGGATATCGCAGATTTTTATAAGCACTGAGCCCCTGTTTTAACTTAAATGTCCAATATATAAACCTCTTCATTATGTTATAAGCATATTTGTTATTTGATTGACAGTAGTCATCTCCTCATGATGCTCACTCCAGACGTAAAGGAAGGTGGCCCTCTGCGGTTGCATTGTAATGACAATGACTTAAGAGGAAAGAAAACCGCGAAGAACCGTCATACCTTTATGCCGGTAAAAGTATACTACGGAAGTCATCCGGGATTTCTGATAATATACTGATTAATACGGCAGCTCTTCAATGGAAAATCTTATTTAGGAACAATGAGATTTAGACTGGCAAGTTTGATACGCATGAATAATTGCGTATGGCAAAAGGCTTCTGTGAAATTCTGTCAGTCATGTCTTTCTAGTGCATTATCTTCCACAAATCTCCACTCGCCTCCTTGCTCCCCCCCTCCCCCCATAGGTCTCATCCAAGTAGGTCTGGGTCTTCTAGTGGCCACAGGAGCCCAGCGGATATTATGAAATACTATTCCCATGAGGGTGGTGCGGAGGTTATACCAAAACTATGTTTATCACCCTTGCAGCATTATCTTAACTGAATTAGTGCAGAAGGGTCTTCAATTGTTTTCTGTAATCCATCTATAGGAATAGAATACTTAAAAGTTTGTAACCTCTGAATAAGGGTATATCTGTATTCACCAGGAGACAAAATATATTTTGATTACCATAAATCATTTCAAATTCAGCATGTTCATGTTATTGTAATTTAGGTTTTGATCTTGATACTTTGTCGTTGTGTCAATCTTCAAAATGTAAATTAGAGTAATAAGAATCATCTGTTTTTTATCATTTCAAGATACAACCTTATGCAGTCTTGAATGCATGGACCAAGAACATCGGAAAAATAAATTTATAATCAATTCTTTTCTTTGCAGGTCAAACCATTTATAACCAAAAGCATGATCTTCGTGACGTTTCCTCTACAGTATCTATCAGGTATGTGCAATATCCATTTTCCTTTTTTTTTTTTTTTTTTTAATTCATATCGAATTCCCTCCCATACTTCAGCTCCCAGTCACAGATATTGCAAAGCCAAGAACTGCGCCGCGAAAGAGGACCCATAAAGTCCTGAGAAATGATACCACGAACGCAACGCTTCGGAAAACGTTGAAATTTGGGGGGACAGGGGGGGGTTGGGGGGTGGGGGGGGGGGGGCCATTGATAGATAAAAGTGACGAATGTAGAGGTGGTTTGCGAAAGGGGATGAATAAAAGATGCAGTACATTGAAAGAAATGGTGAGGCGGTTTGAATAGAGAGATTCCAAAGCAAGATAAAGAAACAGCGTTTGCGAGGAGGGATTCGATTCGGGGGAAGAGTTTAAAAGGAATCAGTTGGAATCTGCGACGGACGACTTTTGACATAAATCATTGTTGCTCGTCCATTTTATTTATTACTTTTTTTTTTTTGACGGTGGGTGATTTTCATCACGCAC
>NC_061105.1:43984318-44016818 GCF_015104395.2 Macrobrachium nipponense | reverse complement strand
GTCTGACCGTCAGCCATCAGATCTTAAAAGCTACTGAGGCTAGAGGGCTGCAAATTGGTATGTTGATCATCCACCCTCCAAACATCGAACATACCAACGTGCAGCCCTTTAGCCCCTGTAGCTTGTATTTTATTTATGGTTAAAGTTAGCCATAATTGTACTTCTGGTAGCGCTATAGATACCAACAGCATAGACCACCACCGGACCGTGGCTGAGGCCCACCACCGGACAGAAAATTCTTCGGCGCATTTAAAATTTGGCGTCCAGTTTCACATACGAAGTTAGATAACAAAACAAGAACCACAATAACAACAGTAACATTTGAAATGAACAAGAGAAGAAATGATATACATTTAGAAACATGTTGAATTTCTTACAGTTGTTTATATCTATTTTTCACCGTAGGGGGTTAGTGCCGTCAGTGCACCTCATTTGGTGCACTGTAGGCATTACTTAAGATTTTTTGCATCGTGCCATCGGCCCCTAGCTGCAACCACTTTCGTTCCTTTTACTGTACCTCCTTTCATATTTTATTTCTTCCATCATACTCTCCACCCTCTCCTAACAATTGCCTCATAGTGCAACTGCGAAGTTTTCTTCCTGTTACAACTATCAACCCTTTTACTGTCAGTTTCCGTTTCAGCGCTGAATGGCCTCATAGGTCCCAGTGCTTGGGCCTTTGGCCTAAATTCAATTTTCCATTCATCTCTCTCTCTCTCTCTCTCTCTCTCTCTCTCTCTCTCTCTTCTTTTTTAAAGGAAAACCCCACCAGCAACTTCCGCCTCTTTTACCGGAAGTGTGGGTATGGAAACCGGTTCCTTCCAGCACCTTTGACGATTCATGAACGGAATCATTGCTCTCCATGTCCGTCTCTTTGGACTCCTCTCATCATTTCTAATTAAAAAGAAAAAATAAAACACTTCCAAGTCCTCATTGTCATTTATTACCTCGACATCATCTTCGTCAGTTAACCCTTTTTCTCCAAACCTTTGACCCCGTTGGAGTTTCCTGACGTGAAGCATTCCGCCATTGAATCCTTTCGAGGGAATGAATGAATCCAGGTCTCGTTCTCGGAGGTGAAAGTGTTTCCCCTGGAATCTCTCCCTGTTTGTTTTCATTCTGGAAAACTGACCTTCGTTCGAGGGACGTGACGTAACACCAGAATGTTATGGCAATCAAGCCTGAAATTCGTTGCACTTCTGGTTTTCATTTACTTTATTTTTCAAGGAAAGTCCATTGAAAAGGAAGTCAGGCATTCATCTATATATTTGTTCAAGTACGATTTATAAGAGTTGAAGCGAAGGAGATGATAGTAAAGTAATAAAAAAAGCGCGTTTTCTGTACAGTCGCTTCCGCGTATAATCAAGGTCACCGAAAATAGATCTGTCTTTCGGAGGTCTTGTTATAATGCTGTATGAGACGCGCCCCATGAAATTTAAACACTGCCTGGTGGTGGCCTGTCCTATATCGTTGCCAAAAGCACGATTATAGTTAACTTGAATAAAATAAACATTACCGAGGCTAGAGGGCTGCAATTAGGTATGTTTGATGATTGAAGGGTGGACGATCAAGAGACCAATTTACAGCCCTCCAGCCTTAGTTGTTTTCAAGATCTGAGTGCGGACAGAAAAAAGTGAGGTCGGAGAGACAAAGCCTTCTCAGTAGCTTTCTTTTACAGAAAACTAAAAGTGAATGTCAAACCATGTGCATAAGAGGAGAGAATATATCATAATTAAACAGAGAGAGAGAGAGAGAGACTTACCATGACGTCATGAAGGCATAGAGAAATTTAATCTACTAGAAATGCCCGTCGCCTTTCATGATTTTCCTCCCTCCTTTGCAACTGCACCTCTCTCTCTCTCTCTCTCTCTCTCTCTCTCTCTCTCTCTCTCTCTCTCTCTCTCCTTCCGCATCCCAACCCACGTAGGAGAGATAACCAATCGCAATTCTCTTCCTCATTCTGTGTTCCCGCGCGCGGACTTGATAAGAATAGTAAGATTGCAGGAACAGAAGGACTCCAAAGATCAAAGCAGTGCTTGGGCCTTTGTGAGGTAGAAACCAAGGGAGACACAACTACTAAAAGATTTCTGAAAGGCTGCGGTTGGGAAATTGTTAGATAATTGAAAATATTAATAAAAATGAGAAAATGACTGCCATGAAATATTTACAAGAGTTACACAAAAATTAGGAGATATATTTGGGGAGTTCATTTGCGGTTAATGATGTAACGGGAAATTAATTTTTTTCCATTTTATAAAGCGGAATAAAATGTAGATAGTTGTTTCTTGTGACGGTTGTAATTTGAAGTTACAAAGTAATTGAAAATTCCATTTTTCTAGTTATAAAAAAAAAGATAATCACTCTTGGTGACGGCCGTAAAAAAAGAAAAAAAAAAAAGAAAACGGAAAGAGTAGAAGCGAGAGAGCCTCATTAAAAACGTAAAATTGAATTGAGGCCTTACAATGGTTTTTCATTATACTTCGTTCAGGATTTGGTGATCATTTTCGAGTTTGAGTTGCTAAAATGAGTGACAACGTAAATACATTTTATGTTGATTTAATATCTGCATTTTATTCGGTGCCGACTTGCCTTACAAAACAAGTGTTGATCAATTTTGCTTCAATTAGATTTATAACTTATTGACATAATTATGGAATTCCAGTAGTTGATTTACTCATTTTATGGTCTGCTTTCGTAATGAAGGAGATTTGTGTCCTCGTGAACAGTGTACAATTCTTACGTCTAGAAATGATATAGTTAAAGTTGGTATAAATGAAAAAATAACAGAACGAGCAGATTCCCTTTTACCGAAGTCTGCGGTATTGGTTGAGTTATCTAAGGTGAGACATAAGTAGATGGGAATTCTTTGACGATGATAACTTTTGGTTTAAAACTATTATAAATCTTGGAAATAACGGTCTTGACTACTTATTGAATGCACACGCACATACACACACAGACATATATATATATATATATATATATATATAGTATATATATATATATATTATATATAGTGTATAAAGGAGTTGCCTGGCGCTGTAGAACATGAAAAGGCTGCGTGGAAAAAATAAGTCTTATTATAAAAGTCTTCTACGTAACTTTTCTTATTAAACCTTGCGGTTCTGCAATAAAAGTCCCAATATCGAGGAGCCTGGATTCCAGGGGTTGTGAAGACAAGGCAATATGACAAGCTCCCCAACCCCCACCCCCCTTCCCTCCCTCTCCGCTTCGAGAACGGAAATTGGAAGATGAAATAATAAATGCAAGATGCCTCTCGGTGGACAGCGTAATATTCTCGCATTTCAGATCTATTTATAACTATTGCAACGCTCCCTCTCTGGCTCAGGAAGGAAAATAAACGTCGTTAACGTTTGTTTGAACGTCATTTGTCTTGAAATTCATTATTTGTGTCTAGAGAAAGAAATATTCATTTATTTGGTTGGTAAAACGACTCTAATGCACGTTCGAGAATAATGTATAGTGTTATTTGCGACAAATATTCTCTCCCGAATGACATAGTTGATTCCAGGGATCACTGGTATACTTGAAAAGTTGTGTAACGTTTTTAAATTTGTTTTTTCAGTGGTTCTGTTTTCAACTTCAGTCGGTTTCCTTGCTAAGAAAATTAGACAATGAAATTGTGCGCCATTTTACTGGTGAACTGTTTGTTCTTCTTTTCCAATTTTATATATTTTGAATGTTTATTTGTGAACGAGACTATTTTATTCGAAAAGTTTACATGTTCTTCAAAGTTAAAGAGAGAAAGAATTTTCCCTTACATAATACCCATGACGACGAGAAATAAAAGTGAACATGTTTTTAACACAAAGACAGAGAGAGAGAGAGAGAGAGAGAGAGAGAGAGAGAGAGAGAGAGAGAGAGAGAGAGAGAGAGAGAGAGAGATTTCTACGTAATTCACTTTCAATGATGACACGTATCACTCGTTATATGCTGTGAGAAATATCTCCGCAAAAAGGAGTTGCCATTTTTCAGTATTTCAGTCAAAGTTCAAATTCGTTTTTGATATTTCCAACGTGACATTTTCTCTTCAACATTCAGCTCCTCGCTGGCCTTATGAATTACATCCCATCTCTCTTTAATCGCACAGGAAGATCTCTGTTTCCTACATTTTCGTTATTGGCCTGACCCGACATATTTTGTTATCCAAATAAAGCCTTAAAATGGAATGCAGTGAAGCATTTCAGAGAATAGATTTTCGGAATGTGAATATATTTTGTGATATTAGAGTTTCAGTATGCCAGAGACGCTTCTGCATTCCTACAGTGAGGTCATATACATGTGAAATCTGTTATATAATTTATAACTCAATTCTAAGTAAATTGTATTGTTAGTTTAGTGTGGCTTTTCATTCTTTTGTAAACGAATGTCGTTCAAATATCGTTTTGGAAAGGATGTTGCTACACCACCAGTATATAAACGTACTTCATTTAGCTTGTTTATTTCATTTCCAATACAATCAAATTCATTTAACCCTATTGGTTGTTGCACAAGAGAAAATAGGTAATACTCATGCATCATGTTATTACTAGTTAAGTGCTTTATACATATGCAGATATGAGAGAGAGAGAGAGAGAGAGAGAGAGAGAGAGAGAGAGAGAGAGAGAGAGAGAGAGGTTCCGGCCTAATCTAGCATCATATATTTCCATTTATGAAGCCTTGATGGAAGAAAGGGGGGCAGGGATGAAATTCAGGGTTCCTTTCAGAATCTTCATTAAGCGTCTAAGTTAGACACCCTGATCCCATCGTTATTTATGACCGAAGTATAAAGATTGGCGGAAATCTTTGTTTTATTCCTCTCTCAGTGTTACGCATTGTGGGATAAATATAATTTTTCATTTATGTATGGTGGACAGTAAGAATTTCATAAAATAACTTGCATTTAGAGTATGAGTACATTGAATAATGTTACAGCACATATGACGTATTTATCCTTTTTTTTTTTACTTGTTTTTCTTTTGCATAGCCCAGTCATGAGATCACCTCTTCACTGTCTCTTCAAGATAAAACACAGCAGCTTTTTTTTAATGATTTATATACATTTAGATTCCTACTGCATTTGTCTTCACTTACATTATCACACTCAATTGTCTGTGAATATTTTTTATTTAGAAAAAAATTAAGTATAACTTAGTTTGACCCGACCACTGAGCTGATTAACGGCTCTGCTAGGGCTGGCCCGAAGGATTAGATATTTTCACGAGGCTAGGAACTAATTGGTCACCTAGCAACGGGACCTACAGATCATTGTGAGATCCGAACCACATTATATCGAGAAATTTAATTCTATCGCCAGAAATTAATTCCTCTGTTTCCGCGTGGGCCGAGCCGAGAATCGAACTTCGGATTGGCGGCCGAGCGCGGAAACCACTCGTCCAACGAGAAACTTTTATTTAGGAAAACGAACATATAAACGCGACCGGTAAGATTTTAATCCCAAGTCAGTCAGTTACACAATACCTTTGTTCTCTCTCTCTCTCTCTCTCTCTCTCTCTCTCTCTCTCTCTCTCTCTCTCTCTCTCTTGTTCGAATGCTCATTTGCATAAAAATTCCGGGTGTCATCCACAAATTAACATTCGGGGAAGAGAGAGAGAGAGAGAGAGAGGTGTTTGTTAATTACCCTAATATCCGGAATTTATGACTGTACGTAAATGCATCGCTTCTTTGAAAGCCTTGATCACTTTTTCATGTTGATTCTCCTTATGCTATGTTGTTATTTCCATTACTATTTAAGTGCGATGATAATCTTTTGGAAGGTTACAGACATCATGTTGGAGGTGGACTCTTCCTGCTTCATGGCTGAGATGATTCTGACAGGCGGAGATAATTCTGACCGGCGGAGATGATTCTGACAGGCGGAGAATGACTCTGACAAGCGGAGAATGACTCTGACAGGCGGAGATGATTCTGACAGGCTGAGATGATTCTGACAGGCTGAGATGATCCTGGCAGGCTGAGATGATTCTGACAGGCTGAGATGACTCTGACAGGCGGAGATGATTCTGACAGGCGGAGATGATTCTGACAGGCGGAGATGATTCTGACAGGTGGAGATGATTCTGACAGGCTAAGATGATTCTGACAGGCTGAGATTATTCTGACAGGCGGAGATAATTCTGACAGGCTGAGAATGACTCTGACAGGCTGAGATGATTCTGACAGCCTGAGATGATCCTGACAGGCTGAGATGACTCTGACAGGCGGAGAGGATTCTGACAGGCGGAGATGACTCTGACAGGCGGAGATGATCCTGACAGGCGGAGATGATCCTGACAGGCGGAGATGATTCTGACAGGCTGAGATGATTCTGACAGGCTGAGATGATTCTGACAGGCGGAGATGACTCTGACAGGCTGAGATGATTCTGACAGGCTGAGATGATTCTGACAGGCTGAGAATGACTCTGACAGGCTGAGAATGACTCTGACAGGCTGAGAATAACTCTGACAGGCGGAGATGACTCTGACAGGCTGAGATGATTCTGACAGGCTGAGATGACTCTGACAGGCGGAGATGATCCTGACAGGCGGAGATGACTCTGACAGGCTGAGATGATTCTGACAGGCTGAGATGATTCTGACAGGCTGAGAATGACTCTGACAGGCTGAGAATGATTCTGACAGGCTGAGATGATTCTGACAGGCTGAGATGACTCTGACAGGCGGAGATGATCCTGACAGGCGGAGATGACTCTGACAGGCTGAGATGATTCTGACAGGCTGAGAATGACTCTGACAGGCTGAGATGAGTCTGACAGGCGGAGATGATTCTGACAGGCTGAGAATGACTCTGACAGGCTGAGATGATTCTGACAGGCTGAGATGATCCTGACAGGCTGAGATGACTCTGCCAGGCGGAGAGGATTCTGACAGGCGGAGATGACTCTGACAGGCGGAGATGATCCTGACAGGCGGAGATGATTCTGACAGGCTGAGATGATCTGACAGGCTGAGATGATTCTGACAGGCGGAGATGACTCTGACAGGCTGAGATGATTCTGACAGGCTGAGAATGACTCTGACAGGCTGAGATGATTCTGACAGGCTGAGAATGACTCTGACAGGCGGAGATGACTCTGACAGGCTGAGATGATTCTGACAGGCTGAGAAGACTCTGACAGGCTGAGAATGACTCTGACAGGCTGAGATGATTCTGACAGGCGGAGATGACTCTGACAGGCTGAGATGATTCTGACAGCTGAGAAAGGACTCTGACCGGCTGAGTGATTCTGACAGGCGGAGATGATTCTGAAGGCAAGATGATTCTGACAGGCCTGAGAATGACTCTGACAGGCTGAGATGATTCTGACAGCTGAGATGATCCTGACAGGCGGAGAATGACTCTGACAAGCTGAGATGATTCTGGACAGGCTGGAGAATGACCCTTTGACAGGCCTGAGATGATTCTGACAGGCTGAGGATGATTCTGAAAGCCTGAGATGGTGCTGACGGCTGGAGAATGACTCTGGCGGTTGAGGATGATCTGACAGGCTTGAGAAATGGACTCTGACAGGATGAAATTAATTCTGACAGGCTGAGAATGGATTCTGACAGGCTGAGATGATTTTGAAACCGGCTGAGAATGACTCCTGACAGGCTGAGTGATTCTGGACAGGCTGCGAATGGCTCTGACAGACGAGAATGAAACTCTGACAGGCCGGATGATTCTGACAGGCTGAGATGGATTCTTGACAGGCGGAGAATGATTCTGCACAGGCTGAGATGATTCTGACAGGCTGAGGATGACTCTGACAGGCTGAGATGATTCGGACAGGCTGAGATGATTCTGACCGGCTGAGAATGCTCTGGACAGGCTGAGATTGACTTTGACAGGCTGAGAATGACTCTGACAGGGCTGAGAATGGGATTCCTGCCAGGCTGAGATGGATTCTGACCGGCTGAGAATGACTTCTGACAGGCTGGAGAATGACTTGACAGGCTGAGATGATTCTGACAGGCTGAGAATGACTCTGACAGGCTGAGATGATTCTGACAGGCGGAGATGATTCTGACAGGCGGAGATGATCTGACAGGCTAGAGAATGACTCTACAGGCTGAGATGATTCTGACAGGCTGAGATGGATTCTGGACAGGCGGAGATGACTCTGACCAGGCTGAGAGATTCTGACAGGTTGAGACTGACCCTGACAGGCTGAGAGATTTCTGGACAGGCTGAGATGATTTCTGACAGGCTGAGATGATGCTGAACAGGCTTGAGAATGACTCTGACAGGTGGAATTGATTTGACAGGCGGAGAATGACTCTGACAGGCCTGAGTGGGATTCCTGACAGGATGAGAATTGACTCTACAGGCTGAGACATGGACTCTGAAGGCTGAGATGATTCTGAACAGGCGGAGATGATTCTGAAACTGAGATGATTCTGACAGGCTGAGATGATTCTGACAGGCTGAGATGATCTCGACAGGTGAGAATGATTCTGACCGGCGAGATATTCGACAGGCTAGAATGACCTGAGGCTGAGATGATCTGACAGGCTGAGAGATTCTGAACAGGCGAGATGATTCTGACAAGGCGAAGGATGATTCGACAGGCTGAGAAGACTGGACAGGACTGAGATGATCTGACAGGCTGAGATGATTCTGACAGGCTGAGATGATTTCTGAACAGGCGAGGAAGGACTCTGACAGGCTGGAGAGATTCTGACAGGCTGAAATGACTCTACAGGGAGATGATTCTGACAGGCTGAGATATTCTGATTGACAGGCTGAGATGTTCGACAGGCTGAGAGATGATTCTGAAGGAGATGATTCTGACAGGCGGAGATGATCCTAACAGGCGGAGATGATCCTGACAGACGGAGATGATCCTAACAGGCGGAGATGATCCTGACAGACGGAGTCGTGAGAAATGAAAATAACCATGGCGGTTCCTTTGGAAGAAAGAGTCGGTGAGTTGAGCCAGGGCTATTGTTGGACGAATCTTTTAAGATTCACTGTTAATGAAAATGGTTAGTTTTTTCTTTTTCACTGTGAATCCAGTTAGAATCTTTGCAATTCCAAGTATGTCAAGGACTCTGTCTTTATATCAGCTAAGATTATGTGGGGATTTTTATTTTGTAATTTTTTTTTTTATGTGGAAATAAAAATGTATAATGTGGGCAATTCAAGGTTTATGTGCTACGAAGGCTGTTCGTTTCGTCGAAATTTTCTTCCTTATAAATAGTTTTTTTTGTTAACGCCTTTTTTTAACCCCTAATAACTCTTGTTTAATGTGGTGCTTCTGCCTCACGCTACATTACTGTATAAAGGATTCTCTCTCCCTCAAACGCTATTCTTCGCTATACTTTTTATTATTGCAAGTGTTAGTTATTTTTCCCATATACGTACGATATTTCTTCCTGTGCAACATCTACTCACAATCAAGGCTGTTCTCCAATGTATCTTACCATTTGAATATTCAAACCATCTCCCTTTAATTCCTCTGTATGTCTTCCTATCTCAAAAATAAACGCGCGCGCACGCGCGCCCGAGCGAGACACACACACACACACACACACACACACTCACACACAGCCTCATCCATTCGAGGAAGAAGAAACGATATCTTCTTTATGAACTCGCGGTTGCTTGAGAGGAAAGTTTAGCACCGTCATACATTTCTTCACCTTATTTTGCAAACATCAAAAGGGATGGATATTACTGCCTTATGTGTCTTGCGTATCTGTGTCTGCATTTTATGCTCATAAGTATAATTTGGATGTGTGTATCCACATGCAACACTGCAAGTTATGTTTAAGAACCAGAGAAAGGGAGACATGGGAGTTACGTAAATAGATAGACGGATGATTAGGTTACAAGATGAAATACATCTGCATACGTATAAAACAACATAACGTTCATTTATTTGGAAAGCAGTGCGTGTTGTTTTTCTAAAAGAAAAAAAGAAAAAAAATGCAAACCACTTCACCCCCGAATAGTTCCATGGGAATCAAACTTTTACATTATTCAAAAAGAACGCTGATGTAGAAGTCGGTTCAGACCAGAATTTAGACTGTTGATGTGCAATATATTGATAAAGTTGTAGTGCATATTTGAAAACGTAACAGCGCCAATAAAACGTTGTGGGGTATTTAAAATATGTGGTAGGCTGGTGAAAAAAAAAATGTTGGAACTAATATAAACAATTCACAGTTGCATTCAGCTAATTGTTTCTTCAATACATGATTATTATACGCCTTTCTGGATGCATATGGCCACTAGAACATCTGTTGGGTGTTCTTTGTATTTTATACTGAGATGAAAACATATTTAATAGTGGATGCAAAATCTTGATAAAATGATACTGTAATGAAAGTATGTATATGTACTGTATACTAAGATGTACTACTGCAGTCCGAGGGGAAATGATTATGATTGAAAATGAAGAACCAAACATTCCCTTTTTTATTTTGTTATAAATATACACTTGTGCCATCCTTCCCATTAGAATTAAAAAATGGATACCGTCCCAAATGTTAAAGAATTCGAGACTGAGCCCCATTCATCTGATTAATTGCTACTTGGACAAACTTACACATCTTATGTCACTCATTAAGATTTTAATTCTTGTTTTAGCCAAAGTATTCAGGATATCAAATGCCAAATTATGCTGTATCGATATTGTGTAACGGTTTCAGAATCTGTTCATTCTTGTGGTGATGGAATACCAGAGGTTTCAATTCTATTTTTAATTCAGAACTTGAATCATTCCATCAAGAAACTTTATCGCTCGAATTCATGTAGTAGTTATAATTTGTAGGTACGAATTTATTTTGAATTCCGTCCTCATTCTTGATGTAGGTCAATTGCTAATATATTTGTGCCTGGAAATATGGACACATTTCAAGTAGAACCAGTTTAATAAGTGAGTAAGAGAATACTACAGAAATTATCTTGTAGATGAAGATATTATGACAATATTCATAAAGATAACTTGCTAGGAAATAAAAGCAATAATTGTTATTACGTAAATCTATACACACACTATAAATAAGTATGTATATATACAGATATACATATATGTAGAATATGTGTTTACGAGCATTTGTGCGTGTGTCTTTGTGTGTGCATGTCTGTACAGATTATAGCTTCCCGAAGCTTTTTAACACACTAAACTATCTACTGGCCACGCGTCCATCTTTGCAAATGGCTTACTATATTATGCAAACAGATTATTGCTTCCCAGCGTTCTTTAGCACGCCCAAGAATAAACAGGATAAGAGGGAAACCGCTATAGTATCCCCAAGTCCTTTCTCCTTCACGGAAAAAAAGACAAAACTGGAAAAATCCCAGATGATCCCCGAAGGGAAATTTCACTCTCTTCAGACGGGACAAAAAAATTCCCGAATCTTTCTCTTCAAAACTTGACACAAATTAACGGCGACACAAAACGGCAAAGGTGTTTCCTCTTAAACTTTTAATTGGAGGATTGGTTGGGGGTGGGAGAGGAGGGGGAGGAGAGTCTGAAGCTTTGTTAATCCTGAAGGAGGCGTCGTAGAAGATGCATACCTCTGTGGACGAGGGATTTACTGGCGTGAAAAGAGCAGAAATTCAAAAGGCTTCTTTTGCGGCGACGGGAAACGTTTTCGAATTTTCATAAAAAAATGAAGATTCATATCTCTGTCAACACTGAAGGCATCTATAATTTAATATCGTCTTCAAAGCTTTAAGGTCATGTATTTAGGTTCAAAAGACGCGTAGATATCTACCTTTGATTCACTGAAATTTGCTTATTGGTTACAGCGCTGAAATCATATTCATTTTACCCTGGAATCCGTAACAGGTCTTTATTTTATTGAAATAAATGTTCAACCACAGCGTACTTTCGTTACGGGTCTAATTCTCAATCTTTCGTCTACGTCTTCTCTAAACAAACATTTCGTCTTGTGATGAAGCTTTAACCGGTGGGAAGTTGATGTACGAGAGTTTCAGTCTATGAGCTTCTTCCTCATGTCATAAATTTCAGACAATTTTTCCAGTAATGACTATATTCATGTAAGAGATCAGATGGATTTTGATGGGAAAAAAATGTGGGGTGGGGGCGGGGGGGGGGCCGGTTATTGTGTAGTCCTCAGAGACTGTTTCCCCACCGACACCGAAATTGCAGGTCTTGAGCACTCGTGTATGTACCATTGGTTCTGTGACGCAAGTTTTGTTTATTATTATTATTATTTTTTTTTTATTTATTTATTTTTTTTTTGCTCTATCACAGTCCTCCACTCGACTGGGTGGTATTTATAGTGTGGGGTTCCGGGTTGCATCCTGCATCCTTAGGAGTCCATCACTTTTCTTACTATGTGTGCCGTTTCTAGGATCACACTCTTCTGCATGAGTCCTGGAGCTACTTCAGCCTCTAGTAGATTCCTTTTCAGGGATCTTGGGATCGTGCCTAGTGTTCCTATGATTATGGGTACAATTTCCACTGGCATATCCCATATCCTTCTTATTTCTATTTTCAGGTCTTGATACTTATCCATTTTTTCCCTCTCTTTCTCTTCAACTCTGGTGTCCCATGGTATTGCGACATCAATGAGTGATACTTTCTTCTTGACTTTGTCAATCAACGTCACGTCTGGTCTGTTTGCACGTATCACCCTATCCGTTCTGATACCATAGTCCCAGAGGATCTTTGCGTGATCGTTTTCTATCACTCCCTCAGGTTGGTGCTCGTACCACTTATTACTGCAAGGTAGCTGATGTTTCTTGCACAGGCTCCAGTGGAGGGCTTTTGCCACTGAATCATGCCTCTTTTTGTACCGGTTCTGTGCAAGTGCCGGGCATTCGCTTGCTATGTGGTTTATGGTTTCATTTTTCGTATTGCACTTCCTACATATGGGAGAGATGTTATTTCCGTCTATCGTTCTTTGAACATATCTGGTTCTTAGGGCCTGATCTTGTGCCGCTGTTATCATTCCTTCAGTTTCCTTCTTTAGCTCTCCCCTCTGTAGCCATTGCCCTGTGTCATCGCTAGCTAGTTCTTTAGTCTCTCATGTATTGTCCGTGCATTGGTTTGTTGTGCCAGTCCTCTGTTCTGTCTGTCATTCTCCTGTCTCTGTATATTTCTGGGTCTTCGTCTACTTTTATTAGTCCTTCTTCCCATGCACTCTTTTAGCCACTCGTCTTCACTGTTTTTCAGATATTGCCCCAGTGCTCTGTTCTCGATGTTGACGCAGTCCTCTATACTTAGTAGTCCTCTCCCTCCTTCCTTTCGTGTTATGTATAGTCTGTCCGTATTTGCTCTTGGGTGTAGTGCTTTGTGTATTGTCATATGTTTCCTGGTTTTCTGATCTATGCTGCGGAGTTCTGCCTTCGTCCATTCCACTATTCCTGCGCTGTATCTGATTACTGGCACTGCCCATGTGTTTATGGCTTTTATCATATTTCCGGCGTTGAGTTTTGACTTGAGTATCGCCTTGAGTCTCTGCATATATTCTTTCCTGATCGTGTCCTTCATCTCTTGGTGTTTTATATCCCCTCCTTCCATTATTCCCAGGTATTTGTATCCTGTCTCATCTATGTGTTTGATGTTGCTCCCATCTGGTAGCTTTATCCCTTCAGTTCTCGTTACTTTGCCTTTTTGTATGTTGACTAAGGCGCATTTTTCTATTCCAAACTCCATCGTGATGTCCCCAGATACAATCCTTACAGTCTGGTTTAGGGTATTTATTTCCTTGATGCTCTTACCATACAGCTCGATGTCGTCCATGAACATCAGATGGTTGATTCTGATATTATTATTATTATTATTATTATTATTATTATTATTATTATTATTATTATTATTATTATTATTATTATTATTATATATAGTGAAAGTCACTGTGGCAAAACCATTCCACGAGTGTCTACCCACAGAACCAAATGAAAAAATCAATGAAACAAAATAACATGAAATATGTATGCTGTGAAACATTGTAGATAAAACGCTTTGTGAGCAAAGCGTAGCGAGGAGAGAGATTACGTTTGACCTTATGAAACAGTTATCAACGCTAAGTTATTCATTTATATACCAGAACTCGAGGGAAGCAGGTTCTCTCTTTCTCTCTCTCTCTCGTAGCACAAGTTCATTCATTTATATAATAGACTTATGTGGACGCCCATACGCTCTCTCTCTCTCTCTCTCTCTCTCTCTCTCTCTCTCTCTCTCTCTCTCTCTCGTAGTAGTAGTAGTAGTAGTAGTAGTAATAGTAGTAGTAGCAGTAGTAGAATTGGTGATGACGCGTCCAGATTACGGCTGGACTTGTTCGAATCTCTAACCTATGAAGTGATTTAGATACCTAGTTTCAGACAGCTGTTGTGGGTTGCAGCCAGTGTGAAGGTAGAGAAAGGTAGGAGGTAGATAGATAGACTTGATTGTCCATTGCTGTCAAAAGGTAGACCATCGAAACGGGAGGGCCTCACTGAAGTAACTGGCTCCCCACTAAGGTGGAGACATTCTCTAGATGTTGTTAATTCCCCTTTTTTCTCTGACGAAATGATAAATAGCCGTTTTAGACATTTTAGATTTGGTCTTGTTATTTTGATGATGTAAAGGAAATAGGAATATAGGATAAGAAAGTCTAGGTATTGAAACCACCAATATATTTTGTGATAGATACAGTCATGTTGCGGGATTGAAAAAGCGTCAGCTTTGCAGGCCAAAAGTTTGTGATGAATAATTAGGATACTTAAAGAATTCATGGAAAACCTCTTTACACAACATCTCGAGACGATGAAGGAAAATTTCTCGACCTCAAAAAGGGATATTTTGTATTCCAGAGACTGGGGGTTTCTAAATCGTTTCCAGAGATATCTCTTCGCTCTTATAGTCGTTTCTGTATTTTGTATTCGTTTTACGTTTTTCCTTTGCTTAGTTCTCGATAAATTTGTTTCTTCTCTCTCTTTGCTTCTGTTAATTTTGATATTTTCCCAGTGTGTGTGTTTGCTGTTCGTATTTTTCTGATATCTCTTCAAGCAGTCGTTAATGTCAAGCAGCCGTTAATATCAAGCAGTCGTTAATATCAAGCAGTCGTTAATGGCTAGCAGTCGTTAATGTCAAGCAGCCGTTAATATCAAGCAGCCTATAATATCAAGCAGTCGTCAATGTCAAGCAGCCGTTAATATCAAGCAGTCATTAATATGAAGCAGTCCTCAGTATAGCATTAGCCTCTTCCTTTCAGCAGAACTGAATAGGCGATACACTCATTCAATTCAGATACTGATATACCATTTACAACGTGAGGAATGACCTCCAATATCAGGTCAGAGGGAGTTCCCATATTGGACGGATATCGCGTGATCGTAACAATCTGATCGCTGATGTGTTTGACGAAACCATATACCACTATAGTAGACTCACATCAACCGTGCATTTGACGTCTAGGCCAGTCCCTTACGACGCTCCTGATCAGGAGCGTCTTAAGGGGCTTGCCTAGACATCGGATGCACGGTTGATGTGAATCTACTACAGTCCGATTAATATTAGTTTCTAGGGCGACTGAGCAGAGTGCAAAGTGAAACGAGCAGAATATTAAAATATTATAAATGAACCCCTAATTACTTGACATAAATTAAGTTGAACATTATTACAAAATTCAAAATTAGTATCACTGGTAAATGATAAGAAATCATTGGCCAAGTTAATTTACTGAAAATTTAATAAAATAAATATGTCATTGTGAATTTGTAGATATCGTCTTGGCTAATCAATGGAAAAATGTAAAGGCATGTAGAAAGTAAAATTCTCTCTCTCTCTCTCTCTCTCTCTTCTCTCTCTCTCTCTCTCTCTCTCTCTCTCTCTTCACACACACACACACAAGAGCGAGTAATTCTATCTAATTTATTGTTCCTCGGAACTAGAGGTGTTAGATCTATCGCTAATTTTGTTCCTTCTTCAGGAGACGTGACGGTAATATAAACTAGCTCGTCTTAGCAATATTACTCCCAAGAAGATAAAAGGATTTCCTCTCTCTCTCTCTCTCTCTCTCTCTCTCTCTCTCTCTCTCTCTCTCTCTCTTTCGAACAACGGGTTCCAATCCTTTCTGTTAATATGACATATATTCGAGTGTGCGTGTATGAGAAATTATATTGAAGGTGAATTACATATTCATCTCAACATTTATATCACTTGTCATTCTGACCCTAGAGGCATAATTGTGGAATATTCAGTTCTATTACTGATTCACATTTATTCCATTTTATGATCGACAGCCAAAAGAGCTTAAGGGCTGTGCTGGCATAAGGCCAACCAGCTTAATCTATAAAAGCAGCAACTCCCCAAATGTTTTTTGTTGTTGATCGAGAGAAATACGAATGTTAGTTATTTTAAAGAGAGCAAGTTTGTAAAAAAAAAAAAAAAAAAAAAAAAAAAAAAAAAAAAAAAAAAAAAAAAAAAAAAAAAAGATCAAAGCAGTGACTCCTAAGTGTTTTTGATGATGCTTGAGAGAAATGTGAATATTTATGTTTGTAAAAAGTAAGTTAAAAAAAACGCCCCTTTTCGACAATGTCCAAAAAAGAACACAATTCGTGTGAAAGTAGAGGATATTTAAATAGATAAAAAAGTTTAGGGTAAACTTAATCTTGATCTTGTAACTTTAAGCAAATAAAAAAAAAAAACACCTAAAATAATGCATCGTCGATCCATCTATATCTATCTATTTACAAATATAGACGCATCCAAGATGAGTTTCTTCCTAGGACATTCAACTCTCTTTAAGCTCTCTTTATGCTCCGCTATTTTCCAGATAATATTACCGTAACCTTCTTCCTTTTCCCGTTGGTTCCCATAACGCCCAAACTTTAGCAGCAATAGATTAGTTAGTGAATAAAAGAGGAAGTTGCCAGAAAATTAAATGAGAAAGAAATGTTTGCCGGAACGGGCCCAAATATTTGGCGGCGTTTATCAGAAAACTTTAGAACGATGGCCTTTTGGTATCCTTTGATGATGACGACGTTAAAACAATCGCCGATCTCAGAAGTCTCTTGGGTAAAGAAGAGAGAGAGAGAGAGAGAGAGAGAGAGAGAGAGAGAGAGAGAGACTTCATTACTTTAGTTTCCGCGTATATTAAAAGTGTTGCAGGAAGAATTTATTTATTATGGTTACGAGAATAAAATGTCTCTCATATTGAAAAGACCGTTGAAATGAAGAACTTCAAAACTTGAGAGATTGCTGCCAGGAGAAAGATAGAAATAACAATTAAAATCTCGGTACTTTCAGGAAATACCTTCAGTAACCGAAAGTTTAACGAGTATGAAAGGTAAAGTATTTATAGATATAAATAATTATAGTTGTTCCAAGATAAAAACCCATTCAGTTCAGAAACGGAAAGCTCTCTACAAGTCTTTTTTTTTTTTTTTTTTTTTTTTTTTTTTTGTGTCTTTTTTTTTTTTTTTTTTTTTTTTTTTGGGGGGGGGTGGGGGGGGGGGGGGCGCGGATGTCACCATCTTGTGTCCGTTCTCTGGTCTCTTTGGACTTTCTATCATTCGATGAAAAAGGAGACTCAAAACCTTTAGATGCTCTTAGCCAATGTCCATATATATATATATCAACCTCGCCCTTAGCAGCATTCGGAAAGAAATTCTCGATTATAACGGCGAACCTCCTCTCAAACTTTCGACAACTATGGGGCATTCCTATTAAATGGTCGATTCAATTTTTATTCGGGGAAAAATGGGAATCTTACTTCTGATTTCGATATGGTATTAACATATTCATTTACATGTACAAAAATCTGTCATTAAAACGTTTGTTTACATACACCGTTGTTAGTTGCCATTTGTGATCGGCTCACAATGAGAATCGAAAGAAAATATCTTAGATTTTTTATAAACACAACCATACCCACCAAGTTTTAGCTTCTTGTTTACCAGTATATTCTAGACAAGAGCATCAAGTTCTTTGATAATAACTTTGTACTGTATTAGTATTTTGCACGAAACGATAATGCACTGCTTTATTTAGCTTCTGTTAATTTCTAGGAATTTGAAGAAATATATTGGTGTTTAATTAGGTACCAGGCTTAACTTTCTTCTGACCAAGTTTCGTTTGTAATGGCATTATTTTTATTCCTCTTGGAGCGATGTATGGTCATTTACTTGTTCGCTTGTGTGTATGTGTGTTTATGTGAATGTCCTTTTGTGTAAGTGAGGGCGCCAGGGGTACTCTTCGTTTCTGTCTATGCGTGATCATGAGTGTTTGTGAATTACCGGGGGTTATTTTGTGCGCCTAGATGATGTTGCTAGCTCAGTTTGGGGAAATACTGAAAACTCTGTATATCTTAAAAAGGAATTCCATGTGGGTCCTCATCATTATCTTCCCAATCCTTCCTGTAAATTGTATAGTTGATTTGTATGCGAAGATATTCAATGCGTCTATGAATTAAAGGTTCTTGTCATGTACATATAATCATCTGGATCTATAAAGATTACGAAGCTAAGACTTGTATCCAATCATGACTAAAAAATCAGCTGTGGGCCATTATCTATTAAAGTCCTTCCAGAAATTCATGGAAAATGAGGCCAAAGTCATCCAGTTGGTGAGCTGGATAATTGATTGCTGTCAAGTGCTGTACTTGCTTGCACCGGGGCTTGATTTATTATTCCCTGACAGTGAAAACATCTTGGTATATTCACCCTGTGGACTTGCAGGAAAGTTTGATGTGCTCCTTTATTATTTATCTAAGTAAATTCCTCCCTTTCATCTCTAATATATATATATATATATATATATATATATATATATATATATATATATATATATATATAATACCAGGCAGTAGATAACCATTAATATAAAATTCTTTTACCTCGGGAATAACTTACACACAAAGATAGTTGAATCTGATGAGTGCACCTGCTCCGATCCAAATTCGAACCTGTGCTTTTTGGGTTTGATACAAAGGTAGGCAGTCGACTTATCCATTCAGCTACCAAGACGGCCGGATGAAATAGACGGCTACCTACTTCTGAAGTTAATGTAAACAGCACTTGTTCGATTCCTGGCCGGGGCTGATGCATTTATCAGCTGATTACCTTCGGGTGTAAGTGTAATTTATTCCCGATGTTGAGTGAGTTCGATATTAAGGGGTATTTGGGTCTTTAGTTAGAAAATAATGCGTGCAACAAAAGTGACAGAAATATTATGCATATGTGTGCTTATTCATATCTGTATAACTGTGCTCAAAGACATACGTGACGGAACCCTACCTTATGCAGATTGAGCCAAATTCCTCCTCATCGCAGATCCTCGTTGGACGAGTGGTTTACGTACTCGCCTACCTATTCCATAGTCCCGAGTTCGGTGCCCCGCTCTGCCAGCATGGAACCAGAGGAATTTGTTTCCGGTGATTAGAAATTAATATTATTTTTCCTCCTCATCACGTTAGAGGAACGACGGAGGAGGAGGAGGATCATGCCGTAACTTCTCCCTCCGGTTAATAACAGCGTAAGGGGAATCCTTGCCTCTCACAGGGCGCTTGGCAATGATGGAAGGCGGCCGTTGCTCTTAATTGGTTCCGTCGTTTAAATGAAAATGAAGGATAGTGTTGGGGGAATTCGGTATTAGAGTGTTCTTTCGTCTGTTTTTTATGACTGGCTCTTTTTTATCTTTGTCCTTTTCGTCAACGTATAGTATTAAGAGATAGCGATAGATGGGGAGGGAGCTGTGTTTCGTAAGACATCTCTCATTTTATCTCTTTATTCTCACCAGTAAGGAGGAAGAACATTAGAGATAATAGACAGATAAACAGTACGAATTTTCCTCGAAACATATTAGCATAATTTAGCGCTGATTAATGAGACTCGTTGAAAGATGGGTACGAAGTTGGGTGAAATTTGTCCGTTTTTCTATCTATCTTTCTTTTTCTTCCTTGATTTTTTCTTCCCTTATCTTCTCTTCTTTCACCTCTTTTCTCTTTTACATAAAAAACCACGGCAGAAAAGAGAGAGAGAGAGAGAGAGAATGTTATCTCTCTCCTCTCATCCAAGAACAGAAAATCTGGAATCTGCTTCGATTTAAGTTTTCTTGAATCCTGTTCATCTCTGAAAAGGAATCGAGGACATTAATAAACTGAAGGATATTTTCAACTGGAAAAAGGTGAAATTCACCTTGCCGTTTCTCGCTTAGCCGCCGTGAAAATAAACCACTGACGCACATGAACATAAAATGCAGCTAGCAAAAGAAGGAAGAATTAAACTGACACAGATAATTGCAACTACAGCTCGCAAGAGATTATTGCAGGGTCCACCGAACGAAGTTTAAAATCGACGAAAGGGCAAGATGGTAAAAAAGAAATATAGTGTACTTATAAATGTGTGCTGGTGAGATAGACAATCTGAACGGCTTATACTTTATTTTGTTTCCTGAATACAATAATAAAAGTACTTTGAAGCTGCTCTTTTATTTTAAAAAATGTATTTTATAGTGAACGTGTGAATATCCTTGTGCCAATATTTGTCAGGTAGGAAGGGGGATACAAGAGAGAGAGAGAGAGAGAGATTTTCTCAATAAGGTATTCTGAAAAAGTAACACCCTCTACAGAACAGTTTTCAAATGTATTGTCGGGGAAGAGAAGGATTCGTATACGAGACAGAGAGTTTTTTTTTTTTCTAGGTAAATACAAATACCTAATTGCAGACTTATAACGTAAGAAAATCATGAAGTTCAAAAGTAAACATTTCCTCTGGATAATAAATACTAGACCATTATGTCACGTGGCCGAGGCAGGTGTCATCTGACGAAATTTAATTGTTAGGAAATGATGAGCTTTTGCTCAGCCCGTTATGGCAACAGTCTGTGAGACAAAGGCTACATTCGATGGTTACTTGGTTCATCTGTTTCGACAATTTCCGTTATTTAAGTTTTGAAAAGTTTCAATTGTGGATAGACAAAGAAAGAAAGGAATAGAGATAGTTGAGTGTAGGAGTGGTAGAGAGGGAGAGAGAGAGAGAGAGATACAGAAAGTGACTGAGATCTTGTAAAACCTGTCTGTTCTAGAGCATCAAATTGTCAGCAAAATTCAGAAACAATACAAATAATTTCTCTCTCTCTCTCTCTCTCTCTCTCTCTCTCTCTCTCTCTCTCTCTCTCTCTCTCATGAGGTAGTCTTTTAACTTTTCAAAAATCGTAATTTCTTCCACTTCATTAAAAAAGACCGTTGATGTGTTCATCTGAAAAACGATTTATCAAACGAGGATTTTCTGTTAGCGTTGTTTGAGATAGTTAAAATATCCACTTTCCTGATTTACCTTTAAAATCGTCTAATATCGACAACCATTCCGGATATTATTATCATAAATAAGAACAGAAAATTATGCTGCTTTCTTTTTCCATTAATTTTTCCGATAGGGTTTTTCTAAATGCAAAGTATCGTCTTTAAAAGATAATTTTATAACTTTTTCTTTGTTCACTGGATATGAAAAACGTTTAGAAATATCCTTGCATCGTCAGAGTTCTTTCCGTCCTTTGGCTTTGTGGCTGACCAACTACAATGGCGTCATTATCCTTCGCCAGAATCCCATTCTGTTCTTTGCATAACCTGATTATCTTCCTGTTGCTACTGATGTAGTGTTTGCTACTCGTTACTATCTGCTTATTCATTTTTTTTAGCTTAATTTCGTAAAGAGGTAAATTTTTTTCTTTTGCATTTTTTTATTTGCACATACATTTTGTTTTTGTTATCTCCTTCCAGTTCCTCTTCCTTCTCGTCTACATAGTTATTTTTGTGGTATTTACTACACTCGACTCTTTTCCATCTGTCCACCCGCCTGTGGTGCTCGCGCGTGGTAACACTGCATCCCGTGATAAAAATAGTTACATTCAGCTTATATTCAACAATAATAAAATATCCTATTTCGAATATTAACCGTGTAATTCGCATACAGTAAATTATTTAAACACTTTTCAGTTGCAAATGTACACCCAGATATCCTTTTACTTACCTGAAACTTACACATAGCGTAACTATTTAAAGCCCGGGGCGCATGTTACCAGGTGCGAGCACCATAGGTGGGTGGACAGATGGAAAAAAACCTAGTAATGATGTCTTCAACTAGACTCATTTAACTTTAAGTAACTCCCGTTGTATACTGAAGCGTTTATGTCTTCAGATTTTGTACGCATTCAGAGTTTCATTTCAGTTTCTTTCTATTCGTCACTTCCTTCGTTCTTTATTTGTCTGTTTTCACGTGACATGCCAACTATTTGTAGAAATTGCTGTGAGAATTGAGGCCTATTTAGAAGGATGCCTTCACATTTTTTTAAATGTGCAGATGGCATGCCAATAAAATTGCTTTTGTCAAATGATAAGTAATACCGAAATGTATGTAAAGATAACGGGCAAATACACACACATACAGACGCACACACACACACACACATGCAAGAGAGCATGAGTATCCCATCCTCCTGACGTCATAACCATTAAAGACAAAAGGCAGCCACCACTCTGGCATACCGGCCAGAGGGTCACAGCTGTTCCAGATAAGGGAGAAAGTGCAATTCCTCCGTCATAAGGACCGCCAGACCTCATCCCAGATAGGAGGAAAGCGGGGCCCTTTTTATGCATCACGTAATGATACGGGAATAATAATAACTGAACACTGGTCGTTTCTGAACGCCCACTATCTATCTGTCTGGTAAATTCACATTATGGGCAAGCGTTGGTTGTATTGTATGGTTGCTGAAAGTTAATACTGTTGAGTTCCTCGTTGGACGAGTGGTTTTCGCGCTCGCCTACCAATCCGGTGGTCCGAACTTCGATTCTCGACTCTGCCAACGCGGAATCAGAGAAATTTGTTTCTGGTGATAGAAGACACGAGGAGAATTAACGTTCCTGTTTATGCTTCGCCTTTCTTCTCTCCCATCGATTGGAAGGAAGCCAATAAAGTTCGATTGATAACAACGACCCACCCCTCCCCAACCCCTACACACTCCCCCACCCCCAGCTACCAACCCCAGCACCTACATACGTCTCCAGGGTATCAACTAAAGCAAAGTGTCCATTTTAGGTACCCTTCATGGTTGCCCCCCGCCCCCCACTTCCCTGAGAGGTGGTCAAGGAATACCCGCTAGATAATGCCGCGAGTTGCACTGACTGGCATCTGCTTTTATCGCCACTTGGAGATTTGGTACCTTCTTCTTTCTTACGTTTTCCTCTCTTCCATATTTATAGAGGCAGATTTCTTGATTTACTTTCATTCGTCCTACTTTTAATAACTCTCTCTCTCTATCTAACCAGTTGCTATAAAACCAAAACCCCTAAGTTGAGCAAGAAAGGTCATTCACTAAATTATTCACAGTCATCTTAAACCACAGGCGTCATTCATTATCTTGACAAAAGTTTTGTTGTTTTTTTTTTTTTTTTTTTTGCGGGGGGTGGGGGTTGCTGTTCATCAATTCATCACACTCATCGATTCCTCGCAGCCAGCGAACCTAGTCATCACTTCCCATCCGTCCTCATCGATCTCCATGACGGTGTAACTAAACCAGATTAATGAACTGGAAAATGAATGACCTTTGCAAAACCGATGCCACGTAGAGGGTTAATTGAGGGACAGGATTTTCAGTCATATCTTGTTTCTTGAAGAGTTAAATGGACCAGGATATCGTTGATTCATTTATGAGAGAATTAAGGTCGTGCTAGTGGAGCCCCGCTCTTGAATTTATTTTACGTTACTTTAAGAAGTAATCTTGCAATGGTTTTTTTTTTTTTTTTTATTTGAGTTGGTAAGTTTTGAATTTGAGCTGATGAAATCCCTTTTGAACTGATGCATCCATGTGAGTTTATCGTCTGGTTTTCAGTTAGGTCGCCTTTGTTGAGTTTGTGTTTTTTGCTTGCAGTAAATTGCTTAGTGTTAGGTTAGTCAAGTCAGTGTCAAATTTGAAGTAATAGGGTGTTATACTTTATATATATATATATATATATATATATATATTATATATATATATATATATATATATATATATATATATATATATATATATATATATATATATATATATATATATATATATATATATATATATATATATATATATATATATATATATATATATATATATATATATATATATATATATATATATATATATAACATGGGGAAAACCGCCATGTATTCATCAGGTAAGCGTGGACACGAAACGGAAGGCAGACCCCATAACTCCATTATACACACAGGCTCTCTCTCTCTCTCTCTCCCGGCAATCACCCCACATCTCTCTCTCTCCTCTCCTCTCTCTCTCTCTCTCTCTCTCTCTCTCTCTCCACCTCTCTCTCTCTCCATTCTAACAGGTAATGAAAATGAGAGAGTTGCATCATAACATAACGTTTATTTACAATAATAACTAAGTCGATTAAACTAAGTAAAATCCCCAGATCTTACAGACTAACTTAAAACAACTCATTGTCAAGTCACCCAAAAGGTCACACCTTTCCCTGGGAACTCTGTCCCACCGAAATCCAGAACCATCTGTACAAAGATACAGAACACATCCCGGTAAGTACACACACAAGTTTAAAGACAAAGTTAATAAAATGGAACATCTTACAAGATATCAAACAAGCCACCCCTTTGGCTAAAGTAAAGGTAACACTTACCCATTCCCAACCGGACACTAAACACTATGACACAAAACACTCCCCCGGCGAATGCCACGGCATCTTTGCCTATGACTCGAAGCCCTCTGTCAAAATCCCTCCCATAGGCTTGGGTATGAACGCTTTTAACAGAAAGAGGCGCACACGCACATACGAACACACAGTTCGCTAGCGCCTCGCGGTTCTAGCTGCATCTAGTTTCACAAAGGCACTTTGGGAAGAGTTCATAAACTGTCGTACATTGACTTCCTGAACTAAGCACTTTTATCTCACGCCATCCCCTAGAAACTCATCCATCAGCTACCCTCAGGTCGTTACTCTGCACTGTCCTCCACATTCCACAGGTTACAGAGAATGCACGAACAATATATAATTAATCAAAACCCTATGTCTTACAGATTGCTCGGCCTCGCACCTATATGCTAGCTCCCGCCTAGCAGAATTGCTTATACAAAACACTGGCCGGCTTAAAATAAAATAAGTAAAACTGCACGTCTCTGGCATTATAAAATAAAGTCTTATCACGCTTTAATCTCCCAATAACACAAAACGCATTTTCTCTCATATTTTCTGCATTAGGATTCTTGAATATCCCTCTTCGCTTGTCTGCAAGTAGCTGCACAGACAGTAACAGGCTATAGCAGCTGTAGGAACTGTAGGAAGACGGAATGCCTCCCTCATCGTAGAAGACTCTCACGGCTTCTTGTAGATCCCCAAAAAACACGCTGTAGAATTCTCTCGAACACCCATCATGGAAATACTTGTAATCACCCTGGACAACATGGCAGCAACCTCTCTTCACGGCTGGTGGACGTCTTGCTGGTGTCGGGAACGACTTTTTGGGCGTTAGTATGTCAGTCAAGTCTTTGGTCAATCTAAGAAAATTAACCCAAACATACTACTTCTATCAAACAACGATCTCAAAAAGGTCAGAAATACTAACTGAACGTCTCCCAATTAACTCCCTTAAATATGACTACTAAAATGATAAGTCATTATCGCAACTCTCTAAGAAAAAAAAGCATCAAGTTCTCCAACTCAATTCTCCAAACTCGCACATCAGCACACACACACAACTCAGAAATCACAGCAACTCCACGGAATTCTGCACTCACATTTCGAACTCGAATGTGCTCACAAGAAAAAAAAAAAAGAAAAAATTCGCAATAAGCCCAAGAAAGAAAAGAATCACGTAACACCCAGACCCAAAAAATTCTCTCTAGTTCTGACATTTAAACAACCCACAAAATCAGCAAAAATCTCCTACTTTTAACAGCAAAAACCCCTTTACTGCTCAATAATTAATCACAATGAGACTTAATGTCAAACTCCCATTTACGTAAACAATAACCCTCGAAAAATTACACCTCCCGGTAAAATCAAATCTCCCGTCCAAAAAAGAAATGTTACTTAAGCTCAATCCCCAAATCATATCTCTCATAGGAAAAGGAAGAAAAATAATAAAAAAAAAAGAATAATCACAAGCAGATTTCCCCAATCACAAAATACATAATACATGTATAATATGCATAACTCCCGCGTTTTCCCCAAATGCTCCATGTAAAGTTATGGAATTTGCCAGAAAGCAAACTCTCACACATGCGCTTTCGTGAAATGCTATAGCCACATTTCCCAGATATTGCAAAATTCTGATCTATCACCATCAGAAGAAAAGAAACAGCACAGCTCAGCACACGGCTCATCACATCGCTTGTCAGCAGAAAAATCACCTGCGGACGCATGCTCAAACAACAGCACAAAAATTGTCCAGTCAGACACGTAAGTTTGGAAACTCATGATTCTCAAGAAAAAAAGGTCTAACTGACACATTTCACAGAATTAACTCCAGGATATGACTGATGTGTTCAAAAATTTGTCTCGAAGACTTATTCTCTCAACATGACTTTTCCCATATTATATTTCTCCAAGAATAACACACTTGTGAACATAAAAAATGCACACACATCTCCATATGACTCGTAATGCAGTAATGCCATTCGCCTCTAAATAGACACGAAATCAAAAAAGAGAACCACAGAAATCTTCTCTTGACTCGAAAAAAACTCCATAACCACAAAAAGAGGGTCACCCGCCCAAGAATAATTCCAACTCCATTATGAGACATCATATCAATAATAACACCACTCCGGTTATAAAAATATTTCCTCCATTTGGTTAATAACCAACCCCATATATTATTCTCTTATTTCTCCAAAGCCACATGTCAGTAGAAAAAAAAACACCACTCCAGGAATAGAGAATAATCACCTCTATTTCGGCAAATACAAAATATTTACCTCTATTTCCACAATAACTCCATGTGGAACAAAACAAGGCTCCAAAAAATATATATCTCCAGAAAATGTGCACTCAAGGCATCTAACTCACACACTCCCAAATATTGCCCCATAATCTCCAAATATGTGTCTCCATTTGCAACAAAGATGGCTGCAAAATAATTGAACTAAACATACCTCATACCACTATTGGCAAATATCAAAAATGGCCAAAAATATACATCTCCCATATATTATATCTCAAATATAACTCCAAAATAATATATACCTCCAATTATATCTCAATTATAACTCCAATTCTCCAAAGAATAACTCAATGTTATAGTAAAAACTATAAAAACTCACTCCATTTAGCATAACTGCTAAAAAAAAGGCAAAAACTCGGCATATAAAACTGTCTAGAAAATTCTAGAAAAAATCACCAATGTGCCACAAGTCATTATAACAGAACTCCAAAATCACAGTGTCTAAGCAAAGACTTCCCCATATGCACTACGACATAACCGCCACTATGAAAACTTAAAAATTAAACCAAGTTTCCTAGCTCTCACAAATTTGTCACAAATACAACAAAGGTAGTGTGCAAGAAAAGTCACAATTTCTGGACATAAATATCCAGAGAAAAAAATGTAGTGCCATTACGTATGCATTCAAAACATGCAAGAAATTCTCCCCTATATTACTCTATAGCCATCAAATAGCTAAAAACACGAACACGTTCTCTTAAATGACTCTAAGTCATGAACTGAGATAATATTCACACTAACTGGAGAGAAAAAAACAATTCAAATTCACCCATGGTAAAAAAACTTGTGTCAGCGATGGCTAATTTCAAAAAAGGGAGAAAAGAAAAATCAACGGCACCATTAACTATCTCCCGTAACTCACTAGATGTCAAGCAATTATCTGCTGAACTCATAAAAAAAAAAGGAAAAAAAACTAAAACAATGTGTTGTTAGTTCTTCCCATAATCACAAAAGAATTTCACCTCCCTTGATAAGCATTAAAACAAAACACCCACGTATTAGTATAAAAAAAAAACAGTATCAGAAATATCATTATCACAAAATCACCAAAAAAATTGCTATCACAAAAATCTCAGTATCCAGACAAAAAATTATCCACCAAGTTAATGCTTGCCATTCTCCAAAATTCAGCACAAAATTCAGCAAAATCCCACACAACTCACCAAGATTCAGCCAGACTCATCAAGATTCAGCAAAACTCATCCCCGTTGAATCACTGAAATATTCTACCAAAGTTACAAAAACTGAACAAATAATTAACACAAGATTCTTCTCCCATTAATTCATCGTAATAATTCTCCTTGAATAATTATCTGTAATAATTATTGATAATCTCCCATGAAATATCTCAAATCTCTCGCAAAACAATTAACTCCGTAATGATAATTATACTTAAGCAAACCTCCCGTGACACATCTCAAGTATAACAATTATTAATAATAACAAGAATAATAACTCTCCATAGCAATAATTCTCTTGCAAAGATTTCAAGTAAGGGTGAAATTCAAATAGCATACCACAGTAATGCTGAATCTTATGACATACAATTTCTCCAGCATGCAACACCATGACATAAACACCATTGCCACACAACACAGATACAACACCAATCATCGGCATTTCAAAGTAATTTCTCCAACACAATAAAAAAAAAATAATCTGTGTATCCCCCTTATATTTGTGTCTTTCAAGGCACAAAGAAACACATACACATCCGTGCATGTTAACTACTTTTCCCCTCATTCTCGTAAAAGAAAAATCTCTTTTTATTTCCTTTTCTCTTCATCCAAGGAGAGAAAAAAAAAAAAAAAAAAATCTCTTTTCTTTTAAAAAAAAGACTCTAGGCGGGCATTTCACTTCATCAACTATCAATCAGCTGATATCTTAGCATTCAATGTCAAGGCCAAATCCATCCCCAACACTAAGAAAAAAAAAAGGAAAAAGGGGGAATTCACCCACACTGAGAAAAAAGAATTTCTCTCCCCCCTGAGAACACCCCTCAGTCGAGCGGCAGAACAGCCCGAGGCACTACCAGTAGTATCCCCCACTCGCAATACCCTCCCCTGCACTATCTCTCGAGGGAGGCTAGTGGTCACCCATGCAAACCTACCCTCCCAAGGGATGCCCGTACACCCTCGCAATGCAAGCCTCTCTGCAGAAATGTGCTGAGCCCTTAAAATTGTGGCCGCTCTGTGTCACTAAGCCAAATCTGGCTTATCTAAGCACAGTTCCCATGCATAGAATTGACACTCCTATGTTTTAAACAAAGACGAATGCATACGTCTATACAAACGTGCAAAATAAAGAAAACACTTCACTATGGGGAAAGAAAAAATTTTTTTGACCTCTGAACCAATCCCATAACCCTGAAATATTTAAACAAAAAACCCACTCCTTTCAAAAATCAATAGTTTTAACACTCACCACCTGACCATCCCATAATGGGAAAAAAGAACTCGAAATTCTCCGTAAAAACGCGTAAATCTCGTCGGCACAATACAAACGCGACCGGTGAGATGACCACTAGCAACACTCAATCATGAACTAGACTGAGTTGCTTGTCTCACGACTCCCGCCCTGAAGAATCTAGGTACGAGCAAATTGATGACCCTAATAGAAAATCTTTCCTCATCCCCCATCTCACGGACGGACATTTTCTCTACCCTTTTTTCTAACTGGCCAAACCATCTCTACATTGGCGTTCCTAGGCATAGAAAAGCAAGAAAACTTTTTATATCCCCTCTTTAACCGTCTGCCACCACATAAACATGGGTGGAAAAAAAAAAACCCTCATTGCATTTATAAGGTAAGCGTGGACACGAAACGAAAGGCACACCCCATAACTCCATTATACACACAGGCTCTCTCTCTCTCTCTCTTCACCCCCGGCAATCACCCCACATCTCTCTCTCTCCTCCTCCTCTCTCTCTCTCTCTCTCTCTCTCGTCTCCCTCTCTCCTCCACCTTCTCTCTCTCCATTCTAACAGGTAATGAAAATGAGAGAGTTGCATCATAACATAAGTTTATTTACAATAATAACTAAGTCGATTAACTAAGTAATAACAGTCTTACAGACTAACTTAAAACAACTCATTGTCAAGTCACCCAAAAGGTCACACCTTTCCCTGGGAACTCTGTCCCACCGAAATCCGAGAACCATCTGTACAAAGATACAGAACACATCCCGGTAAAGTAACACACACAAGTTTAAAGACAAAGTTAATAAAAAATGGAACATCTTACAAGATATCAAACAAGCCACCCCTTTGGCTAAAGTAAAGGTAACACTGTTTACCCATTCCCAACCGGACACTAAACACTATGACACAAAAAAACTCCCCCGGCGAATGCCACGGCATCTTTGCCTATGACTCGAAGCCCTCTGTCAAAATCCCTCCCATAGGCTTGGGTATGAACGCTTTTAACAGAAAGAGGCGCACACGCACATACAAACACACAGTTCGCTAGCGCCTCGCGGTTCTAGCTGCATCTAGTTTCATCAAAGGCACTTTGGGAAGAGTTCATAAACTGTCGTACATTGACTTCCTGAACTAAGCACTTTTATCTCACGCCATCCCCTAGAAACTCATCCATCAGCTACCCTCAGGTCGTTACTCTGCACTGTCCTCCACATTCCACAGGTTACAGAGAATGCACGAACAATATATAATTAATCAAAACCCTATGTTCTTACATATATATATATATATATATATAATATATATATATATATATATATATATATATATATATATATATATATATATATATATATATATATATATATATATATCATATATATATATATATATATATATGTATATATATATATATATATATATATATATATATAGTATTATATATATATATATATATATATATATATATATATATATATATATATATATATATATATATATATATATATATATATATATATATATATATATAAAATTTAAAAAATCACAGTAGATGGCACGTGACTTCATAAATAATGAATAAAAGTGACTATATAAGTAAAATAATGACATTGCCTAAATGACACTGATACTTATACGAAAACTGAGGTCTGACCCTACACAGACAGTAACTCCCATTTAACAACCAAATTAAATCCATTTTGAAGGGCTTGGACCATTGATTAAAACAGTTTACACCGCAATACGCCTCCCTACCTTACATGTATGGTTTTTTCAAGACACATAAAAACAATAACCCTATCAGACCAATCATTAGTTCAGTGGGCTCAGTTACGTATAATTTATCTAAATGGCTTGTAAAAATTCTTACTCCTTTGGTAGGAAATATTTCTAACACGAATGTTAAAAACAATGCTGATTTTATAAACAAATTGAATAGTTTTAAATTTGAATTATGATTTTAATATGGGTTAGTTTTTTGATGTTGTCTCTTTTATTTACAAAGTCCCTGTAGATGACTTACTTGAATATTTGGAAAGAGGAATTAGAGCGTCATGACATTCTTAAGTGTAGCAAATCTCATTTTAGTCTCATAAGGTTATGTATCAAAGATAGTAAAGTTGTTTCAATGAGGAATTTTTTGTACAAAAGTTTGGCATGGCTATGGGTAATCCCCCTTATCTCCTGTCCTTAGCAATATTTACATGGAATTTTTTGAGACAAAAACTCTTACCAAGAATTTTGCCCCAAAAAGTTATTTGGTTTAGATACGTGGATGATATTTTCTGTATTTGGCCAGTTTCACGAAAAACCTCCAGGAATTCCTTAATAATCTCAATAATTTAGTCCCTTCTATAAAAAATTTACTGTAGAGGAAGAAAGAAATTGAATTTGAATTTTCTTGATGTAACTGTCCATAGAAATGATAGAAATTTCACCTTTTCAGTCTTTCGAAAATCAACTAATATTGCCTCTTTTGTTCATTACTACTCCAATCACCATCAAAATGTTAAATTCTCTGTTTTTTCTGGGATGTGTTCCTAAGGGCTTTACGTGTCTGTAGCCCAGCAGTTTATTGACGCTGAAATTAAAACTATTTATGATATTGCATTGAAACTTAAATACCCAAGGACTTTTGTAGATGTGGCATGGGAAAGAGCTAGAAAAACATTTTATTCAACTAATGACAAACTTGAATTAGTAAGTATAACATCTAAAATTACCTTATGATGAAAGGTTTTTTAGATATTCCTAGAATTTTAAAGCTTTTTAACATAAATGCTGTTTTCAGTAATATAATGTCAAGAGTTTAGTAATCAAAAATTCTCCTAAAGATCTTCCAGGCTGCATATATGAAATTCCTTGCAAAAAGTGTGATAAAGTCTATTACGGACAGACCGGCCAAATCTCTTTCACAGCGTCTCAAGCAACATCAATATTCTGTAGAACTCGGGCAAATATCGAAATGCATTATTTGTACATATGAGAGATTTAGACCATCCTATTAACTGGAGTCAAGCAAGAGCCTTAGTCCCATGTAATGACACACTTAAAAGGAATATCATTGAATCTTGTTTTATCAAGTCAAATAATAGAAATGTTCTAAATTTTAAGTCTTGGTTTATTTAAACTTGATGCTTTCATAAATTAAAAAAAGTTGAGAT
>NC_061105.1:43976818-43981818 GCF_015104395.2 Macrobrachium nipponense | reverse complement strand
CTCGACTCACCTCCGTTGGAGATGCAACTTTCATGAGATATTCATAAGTTATTCTCCCACTGAGATGTAAAGTGCTCTTTTCCCTTAGACCAGACTGATATTTTACGTTACGTATTTACATAGCTGGAGAGACCACCTCTTCCTTCCTGTGGATATAGGCGTGTCTGATTCCCATTCTCATTCCCGATGCTCACTTCGGGGCCAGGCCGAGTGGCTCCTGAGTACCCTTCCAATTGACAACGTTTGTCCGGTGGAAACTGTGCGTGCGCGCTTCTTTTTATTTCCGGGAAGACAAGGGAAGAGTTTATAAGTCCTGCACTGCAGTTTTCGTTCCTTTGTTTCATTTAATTGTTTGTCATGAAATCCGAATCAAAGAATGTCAAGTCATTCTGCTTGAAAGGCGTTCGTCGAAAAGTGGATCTGATAGCTATGTAATGTTGTGCCCTCAGATTTCAAGCTTCTTCTGGCTGTATTTACTTAATGAACCTCTGGATGATCCAAAACGCGCAATTTAATCGTCAAACATTATTCCCAGGCAAGAGCTCTTCAAATCCGTCAACATTTCTGAAAAGAGAAAATCACTTTCATGTTTACTAATATGAAAAACCGACACATCTCTCCGTCTGTCTCTCTCCCAGCGACTTAATGGAACAAAGTCTTGTATGTGTGTGTGTGTGTGTGTGTGTAGGATTTGGAAGGATTTGGAGAGACGAATATGTAAATATGTATGGAGAGTAATTTGAAGTTCTGAATTGATCACATTCTCATAGCTCTCTCTCTCTCTCTCTCTCTCTCTCTCTCTCTCTCTCTCTCTCTCTGATATGATTTTTTTTCATTCTTTTTCGGCCTTTCTTTCTATACGAAGAAAAGGAAAATGAGACTTCTTTGTTCCCTTTCCTTACACGGTTTCCTTATTCTTCAATAATAAAGTGGAATGACTAAGAATGTTAATTGCTGTTCTTTCTCGGTTTAGTCTTCTCCTCCAACTAAAAAGAAGAATGAAAGAAACATAAATATTCTGTTCGTATTTCGGAGCCTTTCATCTCCCTCTCTTTTATTTTTTGTTTTTTTACTCTGAAGAATGAAGGTAAAGAAAATCATATATATTAAGAGGGAGCCAAAAATATTCTTTTTGTATTTTTGGAACCTTTTGTATTTTCTTTTCTTTTCCGTTGAAAGAATAAGCATTTGCAAAGGATGTCATTTGACACGTTCTTATATTCCTTTTGACTCTCCTCTTTCAATCCTCCTTCCTCATCATCTGTAAAGGATGAAATAGAAAGAGGAAGCTGCGATGAGTAAAGTCTTCGAAATAATAAGTATCGTTCACTATACTCTGTTTTTTCCATCTGTCCATCCGCCTGTTGTGTTTGCGCATGGTAACACTGCGTCCCGGTCTTTTAATAATATCCTATTTCGAATATTAACTGTAAAATTCGCATACAGTAAATTATTAAAACTCTTTTCTGTTGCGAATGTACACCAAGATATCCTTTTATTTAACTAAAACTTACACATAGCGTAACTATTTAATGCCCGGGACGCAGTGTTACCATGCGTGACCACCACAAGCGGATGGACAGATGGAAAAAAAACAGTGTATAGTAACTTTATATAAACGAGACATATGATTGCCAATATCGCCTGGATATAGCATTGGTCCTTTTCTCTGTTTGTCATGAATTCATCATCATACCATTGTAGATTCACTTCAACCATGGATCTGATGTCTAGGCCAGTCATATGAGGCCAGTCATACGCTCCTGATTGGCAGGGCTGGAAACTCTCAGTCTCTCGAGAGAGTTCACATAAGTAACCCTCAGGAGAGGTGGAACATACATCCTGCCTATGTGAACTCTCTCGAGAGACTGAGAGTTTCCAGCCCTATGACTGGCTTATCAACAGCCAATCAGGAGCATCGTAAGGGACTGGCCTAGACATCATACGCACGGCTGATGTGAATCTACTATAGTAAGCCTTTTGCTTATGTGTATTAAGGGCTAGTGTTGTGGAATTTTTCTCACTCTCAGCTGTTTAGTTTGGCTGTGAATGAATCGGTAACCACTCCAATTCCTTTTCTTGGTGGCAACTTGCTTTAATGAATTTTCATTTTATGACAAACACGCGTGACGTTTTTATATCCACAAATGTTAAGTTTCAAATATATACTGTTTCATAGTGAACTCTTTAACAGAGAAATAACTTACACCAAGGGAAATATAAACAAGTGCCTCTTTCACTACCCGGGTCTTAGTCGACCGTTTATCGTTTTATGTAAACCAGAGGCCCGGGTTCGAATCCTGCCCTTGGGAGGTGCACTTGTCAAGAATAATTCCCGTTAAGTATTCCATTCCCATACACGCTCTTTGATCAAAGACTGAATATATACACTCGGAAAGCTTCATTCATATTGCTCTAAACTAAAATGAAATTAATGCTTATGTAAAAGGAGTGAATCTCTCTCTCTATCTCTCTCTCTCTCTCTCTCTCTCTCTCTTAGCTTTCCTAAACTTAGCAGAGCTATGCTCTCTCCCCCTACCCCTCCACCCCCCATTCGTCCCTCTCCCTAACTTTCCAGTTAATTGCCCATCAAAGGAATAGTTTAGCCGGAAGTGGAGTCTTGACTCAAAGGAGCCGCTCATCTGCTCAGTCGAATCCAGCGGAGACCTTTGTTTATGGGACCCAGACTCAGTCTTTGCGAGGTCGTCACTCTTTGAGTCTTTGTGGGGTCGTCAGTCTTTATGTCTTTGCGGGGTCTTCAGTTTTTGAGTCTTCACGAGGTCATCAGTCTTAGAGTCTTTGCGACGTCGTCAGTCTTTGACTCTCATCGTCTCAAGATTATTGGAATGGGTTCAATATTGTATGCAATTTATTCAGTGCTTCCAAATTCTCAGATTTATATAAACTAATAATGTCCAGTGGAAGTAATTATGTTCCAGCTTTTAAGAATGTAAGAATCCATATTCATGGTGGCATACAAACTCGCAGCGAGAGAGAGAGAGAGAGAGAGAGAGAGAGAGAGAGAGAGAGAGAGAGAGAGAGAGAGAGAGATAAACTCCATTTGGTTATTAATACGCACTCGGTCTTAAAGGTCCTCTTAATTTGTAAGTTAATTGTCAAACCGAAAAGCATGAGAGAGAGAGAGAGAGAGAGAGGTCATATGTGCAGAGAAATTGTCATTATCAAGTTTCATTTGCATTAACACCAAATAAACCATATGAATTTCAGATTTGGGACATTCGGTACACACTAGTCCTCAATATTTCAACGACTGCTTCCTCTGAGTAGGACTGAATGGATGTTGGATTCATTAATTTCGAGCACTGGCGAATTAAACTTAATGTCAGGAACCTTCTCATTATCACAACGGACTGATCATTTATATAATTACTGAAAGCATTTACCTCTGGCTCTTGTTTGTGAAAAGTTTAAGAGCCAAGATGAAATAAATGAACAAATAAGGAAACTCAAGAATGGATAAATGAGCCGCCCACACAGAGAAAACTCAGGTGTTAAGTGGCTGAAACGTGTTTTGGAAAAAAAGCTTCATAAGCAGAAATTTACCATGAAGGAAAAATCCTTAAAAGAGATTGTGAGCTGGATAAATAAATGTATGGTAACATAATTGTTCAGGTATTATCAGCGAGGGAAATGAATGAAAATATTTAAATTTAGGGAGAAGGACAAAGCATTTCCCTCATTAATAATCACAAACGCTACATTTTTTTCGTGAAGAAAAATTCTTCCCAACAATAATAATAATAAGAGAATCGACGAGGATAATGATAATATTGATAAAAAATTCGAGTCTCAGCGGGGTTGCATTTTTATTGGACTTTGATTTCCTCTTATAACCCATTTTGTAGGGACGAAGAATAACTATGAATTATCAGATATGGAATCGTAACTTCTTCATATATGGGAGTAACAGACACTTTCTTCTTTTGAATGGTAACTAAATTGATGAGGGTAATAACAATAACGTCTTTCCCACCGTTATCCCTACATTAAGGGGTCGGTTGCCTGACGCGCCATCTCCACTGCCTTCTGTCAAAGGCATCATCCTCCACCAAACCTCTTCTCTCTATATCTTCCTTCCTTTATCTCGCCATCTCATTCTCTGTCTCCCTCTGGATCTTCTTCCTATGACAGGTTCCTTCCCAAGCCCCCTTCCCTCCCTCCTCGCCATCCATCCTCACCACATGCCCATACCTTCTCAGTAGGATGTGCTAAAAACGTTAAAAAATTAGGACCGTAATAGATTCGAAGATGTTGTTATTGTTGTCTGGTGTGTGTGTTTTTTTGTTTTGAATGAAGCCAGCAGTATACTGGTACAGGGATCTTGCTCCTACAGCAGCCCATTGGCGAAACTGCATAAACCCCTGGAACAGAAGAGAAAACTTGGTTGTGCGGAGACAGAGAGAGAGAGAGAGAGAGAGAGAGAGAGAGAGAGAATATGGACAGGCGGAACAAAACCCATCAGAAAAACAAAAGGGGAATAAAAGCGAGTCCCGTTATAGTTCAGAGGACAGGATGGGAAAATAGAAAAAAAAATGAGGTAAACAAAGGTCCAGGTAGAGAAGCAGAAGGTCAAGAAGGAAAAAATCAATATTCTCGTATGGACGAGGAGAGAACCGATGAAAATGTGCTTTAGAATTCAATGAAAATTGGAATACAGGTCATATCTATATGGGCCAACCCCTTGAAGACACAAAAGTACGGGCTTTGGTTTAGTTTGTTGCTGAAGGATTATTGGTGTTGATATGGAGAGCTAATATAGAACTTATAAATTGACATTTTAGTTTCATATTTAGGTAAAGAGGTCTTTGAATTTCACGATATGCCACATTGTTTTGTAACATATATTATAGTTGATTGGCATTTTGATCTCTCTCTCTCTCTCTCTCTCTCTCTCTCTCTCTCTCTCTCTCTCTCTCTCTCTCTCTTCTAATCGAATTTTTTGAACTTGATGTAAGTTCAGACATTGTAGGAGAGCTAAA
>NC_061105.1:43971819-43976318 GCF_015104395.2 Macrobrachium nipponense | reverse complement strand
AAATAGCAGGGCAGGTGCTAGTGAATGCGTGTATCAAGTAAAGTTAATGAATACATAGACTAATATACTCAGAATGAACTTCGTTAATATTCCAGAAAATGAACGTAAGTTAAAGTGTCATTATGCAAAGTGGGCGTCCATCTCACCAAAACCTCAATAGAAACCGAGCAGTTATAACTAAATCGTGATCGCCCCTGATGTTTCAATAGCGATTAAGTGAAGCTGACCATCCCAATCCGGTATGAGCAGCGGAACGCATTTCATGGCGATCAAGAGGTTCCAGCACTGGGCTGAAAAATTCCCAAAAGTCCCATTTGCCAGAATTCATTGTTAATTTCTCCTCATTATATTTTTCTCATAAATATTTTTTCCCAATGAAGATATAGTTAAAATATAAGTCTGGTTTTTAATCTATTTTCTTTAGGATGGAAGAAACAGAAACCAGCAACGAATATAACCTACTTCTTTCCATATCTCCAAACCAGAAGAACTAAAAAGAAACCAAAAAACAATTGTAAAAAATACGCCGAAGTTTCCTCGGCGTAACCAAGTTTTCTATAACAGCCGCGGTCCATGAAGCTTTCAGCCACGGTCCAGTGGTGGCCTGTCCCTTAGCGTTGCCAGACGCTCGATTAACCTTAAATTAAATAATAACTACTGAGAGTAGAGGGTTGCAATTTGGTACGTTTGATGATTGGAGGGTGGTTGATCAACCTACCAATCTGCAGCCCTCTAGCCTCAGTAGCTTTAAGATCTGAGGTGGACAGAAAAAGTGCGGATTAAAAAAGTATGGTGATGTTCCCTCTCCCCTATTTTAACCCCCATTCTCCTTTCAGTGAAAGATGAACCAAATAATCAACTGAAGAAGTAAACCACCTTAAATTCTGGCTCTTCTTCATTCACGGACGAAAAGAAAAGTAAAAATAAAAGAAAAGAAAACGAAGAGGCGAATAAAAGAAGGCGACGAAAAGGACAAAACACCCAACGCACATGAAGAACGACTCTGTTTTGCAATCAGCTGAGCGAAGAGAAAAGAAAACGTCGATCTGGAAACTTGAAATGACACCGGGGTTTTCACAAACGTTTTCCAGTGGAAACGTTCGCGCTGGGATGTGTAGCCTTTAATCGTTGCTGTGGCAAACGCAGCTATAATAAACGTTCAGAGATGTGTTCGGAGCTTCTCACAAAACGGGATATTACTCTCGCGGGCATTTAAAAGGAGGACGGGCATGAAATGACTGTTCTGGCCATCGGAAGGTTTCATAAAGATTTTGCAAGAAACATAGCGCATGCAAGCAGTTATGTTCAGCGATGCATGGAAGACAATTAACGTATCATACGGTAATTTGAATAAACGAATTCGTTTCAGATAAAAAATGTTAAATATAATATGGAAAAGCAAATATTATCGTGTTAGGAGAGAGAGAGAGAGAGAGAGAGAGAGCCTCTTCTTGGAAGATAGGCTGAAGGTGATTATTAAGCAATTTTCCTCGTCTATTTCCGGAGGGCAATGCATTCTTGGCTTGAACAGAACTGGTAGTTATCAGTTCGGCAGAATCCTCTTTGACTGGAAAAACTGAGGAAATTGATCCGGTATTTTCATCCATACCTATTCCGCAGCTGCTTCACTGGGAGGCTAATCGCCTCTCTATCTTGTTTTTGCTGAATGTGTGAAGTACATACATATATATATATATATATATATATATATATTTATATATATATATATATATATATATAATATATCTATATATATGTGTGTGTGTGTGTGTGTGTGTGTGTGTGTGTGTGTGTGTGTGTCTGTGTGTGTGTGTGTGTGTGTGTGTGTTAATCTTCAATGCTTCGATAATACATTCAGGAATTTGTTATAAATATTATTTATAGACTTTAGCTCTCCTACAATGTCTGAACTTACATCAAGTTCAAAATATTCCATTAGGAGAGAGAGAGAGAGAGAGAGAGAGAGAGAGAGAGAGAGAGAGAGAGATGAGACATCAAAATGCCAATCAACTACAAGATATGTTACAAAACAATGGCATATCGTGAAATTCAAAGACCCCTATACCTAAATATGAAACTAATTGTCAATCTATAAGTTCCATATTAGCTCTCCATATCAACACAATAATCCTTCAGCAACAAACTAAACCAAGCCCGTACTTTGTGTCTTCAAGGGTAGGCCCATATAGATATGACCTGCATTCCAATTTTCACTGAATTCTAAAGAACATTTTCATCAGTTCTCTCGTCGTCCATAAGAGAATATTGATTTTTTCCTTCTTGACCTTCTGCTTCTCTCCCTGGACCTATGTTTACCTAATCTTTCTTTCTATTTTCCCTCCCTGTCCTCTGAACTATAACGGCCCTCGCTTTTATTAACCCTTTTGTTTTACTGATGGGTTTTGTTCCGCCTGTCCATATTCTCTCTCTCTCTCTCTCTCTCTCTCTCTCTCTCTCTCTCTCTCTCCGCACAACCAAGTTTTCTCTTCTGTTCCAGGGGTTTATGCAGTTTAGCCAATGGGCTGCTGTAGGAGCAAGATCCCTGTGCCAGTATACTGCTGGCTTCATTCAAAACAATAATTAATAAAAAAAAACACACACACACAGGCGGCAACAATAACAACAACCTCGAATCTATTACGGTCCTAATATTTAACGTTGTTAGCACATCCTACTGAGATGGTATGGGCATGTGGTGGGGATGGATGACGAGGAGGGAGGGAAGAGGGCTTGGGAAGGAACCTGTTATAGGAAGAAGATCCAGGGAGACAGAGAATGAGATGGCGAGATAAAGGAAGGAAGGTATGTAGAGAAGAGGTTTGGTGGAGGATGATGCCTTTGACAGAAGGCAGTGGAGATGGCACGTCAGGCAACCGACCCCTTAATGTAGAGATAACGGTGCGAAAGACGTTATTAGTTATTACTCATCATTTTCGTTACCATTCAAAAGAAGAGTGTCTGTTACTTCCATAGATGAAAAAGTTACGATTCCATATATGATAATTCATAGTTATTCTTCGTCCCTACAAAATGGATTATAAAAGGAAATCAAAGTCCAATAAAAATGCAACCCCGCTGAGACTAGACTTTTTTTATCAATATTATTATTATCCTCGTCGATTCTCTTATTATTATTATTGTTGGGAAGAATTTTTCTTCACGAAAAAATGTAGCGTTTGTTCTTATTATTGAGGGAAATGTTTTGTCCTCCCTAAATTTAAATATTTTCATTCATTCCCCCCCCCCCCCCCTGATAATATCTGAACAATTATGTTACTCATACATTTATTTATCCAGCTCACAATCTCTTTTAAGGCTTTTTTCCTTCATGGTAAATTTCTGCTTATGAAAGTTTTTTCTCCAAAACACGTTTCAGCCACTTAAACACCTGGGTGGCTCATTTATCCATCTTGAGTTTCCTTATGTGTTTATTTATTTCATCTTGGCTCTTAAACTTTTCATAAACAAGAGACCGAGGTAAATGCTTTCAGTAAGTATAAATAAATGATAACGTCAGTTGTGATAATGGAGAAGGTTCCTGACATTTACGTTTAATTCGTCAGTGCTCGAAATAAATGAATCCAACATCCATTCAGTCCTACTCAGAGGAAGCAGCCGTTGAAATATTGAGGACTAATGTGTACCGAATGTTCCAAACCTGAAATTCATATGGTTTATTAGGTATTAATGCAAATGAAACTTGATAATGACAATTTCTCTCTCTCTCTCTCTCTCTCTCTCTCTCTCTCTCTCTCTCTCTCTCATGCTTTTCGGTTTGACAATTAACTTACTAATTAAGAGGACCTTTCATGCCGAGTGGCGTATTATTAACCAAATGAAGTTTCTCTCTCTCTCTCTCATTGCGAGTTTGTATGCCACCATGAATATGGGTTCTTACATTCTTAAAGCTGGAACATAATCACTTCCACTGGACATTATTAGTTTCATAAATCTGAGAATTTGGAAGCACGTGAATAAATTCGATACAATATTGAAACCCATTCCAATAACGTGAGACGATGAGAGTCAAAGACTGAAGACGTCGCAAAGACTGAGTGTGGGTCCCTCATCAAAGGTCTCGGCGGATTCGACTGAGCAGATGAGCGGCTCCTTTGAGTCAAGACTCCACTTCCGGCCAAAACCATTCATTTGATGGGCAATTAACTGGAAAGTTAGGGAGAGGGACGAATGGGGGGTGGAGGGGTAGGGGGGAGAGAAAGTATAGCTCTGCTAAATTTAGGAAAGCTAAGAGAGAGAGAGAGAGAGAGAGAGAGAGAGAGAGAGAGAGAAAGAGAGATTCACATCTTTTACATATTAAGCATTCATTTAATTTTAGTTTAGAGCAATATGAATGAAGCTTTCCGTGTGTATATTCAGTCTTTGATCAAAGAGGGTGTATGGGAATGGAATACTTAACGGGAATTATTCTTGATAAGTGCACCTCCCAATGGCAGGATTCGAACCCGGGCCTCTGGTTTTCATAAAACGATAAACGGTCG
>NC_061105.1:43964319-43966819 GCF_015104395.2 Macrobrachium nipponense | reverse complement strand
CTAGCAACGGGACCCTCAGTTTGTTGTGGGATCCAAACCACATTATATCGAGAAATGAGTTTCTATCACCAGAAATAATTTAATTTCTCTGATTCCGCGTTGGCAGAGTCGAGAATCGAATTTCGGATCACCGGATTGGTAGGCGAGCGCGAAAACCACTCGTCTAACGAGAAACTCAACAGTATTAACATACAATACAATCATGTGAATTTACCAGACAGATAGATACTGGGCGTTCAGAAACGACCTATCTGGGATGAGGTCTGGTGGTCCTTATGACGGAGGAATTGCACTTTCTCTCTTATCTGGAACAGCTGTGACCCTCTGGCCGGTATGCCAGAATGGCGGCTGCCTTTTGTCTTTAATGGTTATGACGTCAGGAGGATGGGATACTCATGCTCTCTTGCATGTGTGTGTGTGTGCGTCTGTATGTGTGTGTATTTGCCCGTTATCTTTACACACATTTCGGTATTACTTATCAATTGTCAAAAGCAATTTTATTGGCATGCCATCTGCACATTAAAAAAATGTGAAGGCATCCTTCTAAATAAGCCTCAATTCTCACAGCTATTTCTACAAATAGTTGGCTTGTCACGTGAAAACAGATAAAAAAAAAATAGAGAACGAAGGAAGTGACGAATAGAAAGAAATGAAATGAACTCTGAATGCGTACATAATCTGAAGACATAAACGCCTCAGTATACAACGAGAGTTAATTAAAGTTAAATGCCATTATCATTTTTCCATCTAACTGAATCCAATGAGTTTAGCTGAAGACATCATTACTAGCAAATACCACAAAAACAACTATGTAGACGAGATGGAAGAGGAACTGGAAGGAGATAACAAAAACAAAATCTATGCGCAAATAAAAAAAAGGAAAAGAAAAAAATATACCTCTTTACGAAATTAAGCTAAAAAAAAAGAAAAAAAAAATGAACAAGCAGATAGCGACGGGTAGCAAACACTACGACAGCAGCAACAGGAAGATAATCAGGCTACTCAAAGAACAGAATGGGATTCTGGCGAAGGATAATGACGCCATTGTAGTTGGTCAGCCACAAAGCCAAAGGACGGAAAGAACTCTGACGATGCAAGAATATTTCTAAACGTTTTTTTTTTTTTATCCAATGAACAAAGAATAAGTTTATAAAATTATCCTTTAAAGGTAATGTTTTGTTTAGAAAAAACCTAAAGGAAAAAGAAAGAAGCATAACTTTCTATTCTTATTGATGATATTAGACGATTTTAAAGGGAAATCAGAAAAGTGGATATTTTAACTATCTCAAACAACGCTAACAGAAAATCCTCGTTTGATAAATCGTTTTTCAGATGAACACATCAACGGTCTTTTTTAATGAAGTGGAAGAAATTACGATTTTTGAAAAGTTAAAAGGCTCCCTCAAGAGAGAGAGAGAGAGAGAGAGAGAGAGAGAGAGAGAGAGAGAGAGAGAGAGAGAGAGAGAGAGAAATTATTTGTATTGTTTCTGAATTTTGCTGACAATTTGATGCTCTAGAACTGACAGGTTTTACAAGATCTCAGTCACTTTCTGTATCTCTCTCTCTCTCTCTCTAACACTCTTACACTCAACTATCTCTATTCCTTTCTTTCTTTGTCTATCCACAATTAAAACTTGTCAAAACTAAATAACGGAAATTGTCGAAACAGATGAACCAAGTAACCACCGAATGAAGCCTTTGCCTCACAGACTCTTGCCATAATGGCTGAGCAAAAGCTCATTTCCTAACAATTAAATTTCGTCAGATGACACCTGCCTCGGCCACGTGCCATAATGGTCTAGTATTTACTATCCAGAGGAAATGTTTACTTTTGAACTTCGTGATTTTCTTACGTTATAAGTCTGCAATTAGGTATTTGTATTTACCTAAAAAAAAAAGAAAAAAAAAACTCTCCGTCTCGTATACGAATCCTTCTCTTCCCCGACAAAACATTTGAAAACTGTTCTGTAGAGGGTTACATTTTCAGAATACCTTGTTGAGAAAATCTCTCTCTCTCTCTCTCTCTCTCTCTCTCTCTCTCTCTCTCTCTCTCTCTCTCTCTCTCTCGTATCCCCTTTCCTACCTGACAAACATTGGCACAAGAATGTTCACACGTTTACTATACAATACATTTAAAAAAATAAAAAGCAGCTTTAAAGTACTTTTACTATTGTATTTAGGAAACAAAATAAAATATAAGCCGTTCAGATTGTCTATCTCACCAGCACACATTTATAAGATTATTTCTTTTTTACCATCTTGCCCTTCCGTCGAATTGAAACTTTGTTCGGTGCATCCTGCAATAATCTCTTGCGAGCTGTAGTTGCAATTATCTGTGTCAGTTTAATTCTTCCTTCTTTTGCTAGCTGCATTTTTATGCTCATGTGCGTCAATGGTTTATTTTCACGGCGGCCTAAGCGAGAACGGCAAGGTGAATCTAACCTTTTTCCTGTTGAAAATATCCGTCAGTTTATTAATGTCCTCGATTCCTTTTCAGAGA
>NC_061105.1:43936819-43959319 GCF_015104395.2 Macrobrachium nipponense | reverse complement strand
ATGGGAGTCAACGGGAAAAGTAAGGATGTTACGGCAATATTATCTGCAAAATAGTTAAGCATAAAGAGAGAATGAAGACAGTTGAATGTCGTAGGAAGAAATGTAGATTCAACAACAAACAGAGAACCCATTTTAGGTGCGTATATATTTGTAAATAGATATAGATGGATCGACGATGCATTATTTTAGGTGTTTTGTTTATTTTGCTTAGGTTACAAGATCAAGATCAAGTTTATCCTAAACTTTTTTGATCTATGTAATATCCTCTACTTTTCACACGATTTTGTGTTCTTTTTTTTATAAACATAAATATTGGCATTTCTCTCGAGCATCATCAAAAACACTTAGGAGTTACTGCTTTTATCATTGTCTAAAAGGAGAGAGAGAGAGAGAGAGAGAGAGAGAGAGAGAGAGAGAGAGAGAGAGAGAGAGAGAGAGAGAGGAAATCCTTTTATCTTCTTGGGAGTAATATTGCTAAGACGAGCTAGTTTACATTACCGTCACGTCTCCTGAAGAAGGAACAAAATTAGCGATAGATCTAACACCTCTAGTTCCGAGGAACAATAAATTAGATAGAATTACCTCGCTCTTGTGTGTGTGTGTGTGTGTGTGTGTGAGAGAGAGAGAGAGAGAGAGAGAGAGAGAGAGAGAGAGAGAGAGAGAGAGAGAGATTTTCAGTAGATTAACTTGGCCAATGATTTCTTATCTTTACCAGTGATACTAATTTTGGATTTTGTAGTTATCTTCAACTTAATTAGTCAAGTCAAGTAATTAAGGGTTCATTTATATTATTTTCATATTCTGCTCGTTTCACTTTTCACTCTGCTCAGTCGCCCTAAAAACTAATATTAATCGGACTATAGCAGATTCACATCAACCGTGCATCCGATGTCTTGGCAAGCCCCTTAAGACGCTTCTGATTGGCTATTGATATTCCAATTAGAGGGCTGGAAAACTCTCAGTCTCTCGAGAGAGTTCACACAGGCAGGATGTATGTTCCACCTCTCCCGAGGAATTCGTTTTTTCAGGCGAGGTGGAACATACATACACATCAGCGATCAGATATCCGTCCAATATAGCAACTCCCTCTGACCTGATATTGGAGGTCACTCCTCACGTTGAAATGGTATATCAGTATCTGAATGGAATGAGTCTTTCGCCTATTCAGTTCTGCTGAAAGGAAGAGGCCAATGTAACACTGAGGGCTGCTTGACATTAACGACTGATTGATATTATAGGCTGCTTTATATTAACGACTGCTTGACATTAACGACTGCTTATATTATAGGCTCCTTAATATTACGACTGCTTGATATTATAGGCTCCTTAATATTAACGACTGCTTGATATTAACGACTGCTTGATATTATAGGCTACTTAATATTAACGACTGCTTGACATTAACGACTGCTTGATATTATAGTCTCCTTAATATTAACGACTGCTTGACATTAACGACTGCTTGATATTATAGGCTCCTTAATATTAACGACTGCTTGATATTAACGACTGCTTGATATTATAGGCTACTTAATATTAACGACTGCTTGACATTAACGACTGCTTGATATTATAGTCTCCTTAATATTAACGACTGTTTGACATTAACGGCTGCTTGATATTTATAGTCTCCTTAATATTAACGACTGCTTGACATAACGACTGCTTGATTTAGTCTCCTTATTAATTAACGACGCTGACATTAACGACTGCTTGATTATGTCTCCTTAATATTAACGACTGCTTGACATTACGACTGCTTGATTAATATAGCCTCCTTAATACGACTGCTTGACTTAACGACTGCTTGATTATAGTCTCCTTAATATTAACGACCTGTTTGACATTAACGACTGATTAATAATATCGCCTTAATTAACGACTGTTTGACATTAACGGCTGCTTGTATTATAGGTCCTTATATTAACGACTCTTGACATTAACGACTGCTTGATATTTTATAGGCCCTTAATATTAACGACTGCTTGATTAACGTTGCTTGATAGTAAGCCTCCTTAATATTAACGACTGCTTGACATTACGACTTGCTTGAATATTTAGTCTCCCTTAGATTAACGACTGCTTGACATTAACGCTGTTGATAGATGTCTCCTTAATATTAACGACTGTTTGACATTAACGGCTGCTTGATATTATCGGCTACCTTCATATTAACGACTGCTTGAACATTAACGAACTGCTTTGTGTAATATAGTCTACCTTCAATATTAACGACTGCTTGACATTAACGCCTGCTTGATAATATAGTCCTCCTTAACTATTGAACCGACCTGCTTGGAAAGATAACGGACTGCTTGATATTTATAGGCTACTTAATATTAACGAACCTGCTTGATATTTATATGGCTCCATAACATTAAACGACTGCTTGACATTCAACGAACTGCTTGATATTATAGGCTACTTCTTTTTAAAAAACGACTGCTTGACATTAACGACCTGCTTGATAATTATAGGTTCCTTAATATTAACCGACTTGCTTGATATTATAGGGCTTCCTTAATATTAACCGACTGCTTGATAATTTATAGGCTCCTTAATATTAAACGACTGGCTTGGCATTAAAAAACGAAACTGGCTTGATATTTATAGGCTCCTTAATATTAACGACTGCTTGATAGTTTATAAGCTCCTTAATATTAACGAACTGCTTGGCATTAACGACTGCTTGATGTTTATCTCCCTTAAATTATTACCGACTGCTTGACATTAAACGACTGCCTTTGATATTGTATAGGCTCCTTAATATTAACGACTGGCTTGACGTTAACTACTGCTTTGATTATTATAGGCTCCTTCCTTCGATTAACGACTGCTTGGACATTGAAATCGACTGCTTGATATTATAGTCTCCTTAATTTAATTTACGGACTGCTTGACATTAACGACTGCTTGATAATTATCGCCTCCTTAATTATTAACGACTGCCTTCTGACATTAACGACTGCTTGATATTGTAGTCTCCTTAATATTAACGACTGCTTGACATTAACGACTGCTGGATAATATAGTCTCCTTAAATTTATTAACGACTGTTTGACATTAACGGCTGCTTGATATTATATGCTCCTTAACATATTAACTTGACTGCTTGACATTAAAGCGACTGGCTTTGATATTATATGGCCTCCTAATATTAAACGACTGCTTAATAGTTAACGGCTGCTTGATATTAAAACGGCTTGCTTGATATTAACGGCGGCTTGATATTAATTACTCCGAGTAAGTACGAAAGTTCAACCTGACAATTTTTTGAGTAGTGTAACGTAAAATTTGTAATTGGTAAATAATTTATATTCACGTTCGGATAAAAAACATGAATTATAAGGAGGAACATATGCTCTGGGAAAAAGGAAGAGGATTCCATCAAAAATAACCGAACAATCCCAGAGTACACACCAGTGGGAAACAGATCAAAATTACAGAAGCAAAGAAGAGAAGAAGAAACAATTTTACCGAGAACTCTGCAAACCGGTAAAAATTGTAAAACGAATACAAAATTCAGAACGACTATGAATATCCCAGACCCAATCAGAAAGTGTCCCCTAACTTATTCATCACAAACTTTTTTTTAACCTACAAACCTAACGACCTTTTTTTAAATCCGAGCAACACGACTGTAATCTATCCAAAAAATAGTAATTGGTGGTGTCCAATACCTAGACTTTCTTATCCCTATATTCCATATTTCTTTTACATCATCAAAATAACCAAGACCCAAAATCTAAAATTTCTGTAATCGGCTATTTTCTCATTTCGGTCCATAGAAAAAAAAGGGGGAATCAACAAACATCTCTAGAATGTCCCTCCACCTGCCGCCTTAGGTGGGGGTCCAGTTACCTCACCGGAGCCCTTTCCACTTCGAATGGTCTACATTTTTGGACAGCAAATGGACGCCTCAAGTCTACTTTTATTCTACCTCCTACCCTTTCTTTACCTTGCACAACTGGCTGCAACCCTCCCAACAGCTGCCTTGAAACTAATGGTAACAAGAGAAGAGAGAGAAGAGAGAAGAGAATAGGAGAGAGAGAGAGAGAGAGAGAGATAGAATGGGCGTCCACATAAGGCTTTATTATAAATAATTGATAAAACGTTGTGCTAAAGAGAGATAGAGAGAGAGGAGAGAGAGAGAGAGAACGAGAGAGAGAAGGAGAGAATTGTGTACTAAACGTGCACATAAGTCCCCTTTAAGTATAAATGAATAAACCCTTTGTTGTTTAATAAGAGAGAGAGAGAGGAGAGAGAGAGAGAAGAGAGAGAGAGAGCTAGAGAGAGAGAGATAGAGAGAGAGTATATAAATAATAACTTATCGTTGAAGACAGCTGTTGATAACAAACGAATATAACTAACGTGTTTTCATTGCAAAGATAAAAACACATGACTATTGTTCAACGAAAAGATATCAAATACTATTCTGTCTGCATCATAAACCTGCATAAGGTTCAAACGTAATATCTCCCTCCTCGCTACGCTTTATTGCTCAACAAAGCGTTTTTATTATTCTTGCAATGTTTTCACTAATTTCATGCTATTTTATTTGGCTTCGTTTGTATTTTTTCATTTCGTTTCTGTGGGGTTGGACACTCGTGGAATGGTTTTTGCCGCAGTGAAACAATTCCAATATTATAAATAATAATAATAATAATAATTAACTAATAATAATAATAATAATAATAATAATAAATAACTCATAATAATAATAAATAATAAGCAAAAATTGCATCCGCAGAACCAATGTGTATATACCAACGAGTGTTTAGACCTTTAAATTCCTCTGTCGGTGGGGTTGAAACTAAGTCTCTCTAAGGTCTCACTCTACCCTCAGATTTCCAAAAGGCCTTTGACAAAGTTTCCACCACAATGCCCTAAACTAATGACAAACGTTAGAGCTTTAGTAATTGGTAAGGAGAAAATGAACTAGAAGCTGGATTCGAAGACTTGGCTAACTAAGAACACAGAGTCTTAATCCTCGCCCCCCTTTTTTTTTTTCTATCAAAATCCATCAGATTCTCTAACCGAATTAAAAGCCAGTACTGGAAAAGGTTATCTTGAAATTTATGAGGAAAGAAGCTCATAGACTGAAACTCTCGTACATCAATTTCTCACCACCGGGTTAAAAGCTTAATCTCAGGATAGAAATGTTTGGTTTTGTTTTGTTTGTATGGCGTTTTTTTATTACCGTTTGCATGGAGGCCAGTGGTTTCTACAGGCTAACGGAACCAACGGCTTTACATAGGACTTTGCCGAAGCACGAGAAGTGTCCTTCCTACTTCTATCAGCCAAGAATGTTTGTTTTAGAATAAGACTTAGACGGAAGATAGAGAACTTAAAGACCCTTGATGAAAGTATGCTTGTTTTGTTTGAAAATTTATTTCAATGAAATAAAGACCCTGTTTACGGATTCCAACCGCGATACAATGAAATATGGTTTCAAGCGCTGTTAACCGCAATAAGGCAAAGGTCGCAGGCGAACCAAAAGGTAGATAACTTACGTGTCCTTTTTTGAACCTAAATACATAGACCTTTAAAGCTTTGAAGATGATATTAAATTGAGGGTGGCCACTTCAGTTGTTGTTTGTACAGAGATATGAAATTCTTAATTTTTTTTTTTATGCAAATTTCAAAAATACGTTTTCCCGTCGCCTGCAAAAGAATTGTCTTTGGAATTTCTGCTCGTTTCACGTCAGTAAATCCCTCGTCCCACAGAGGTATGCATCTTCCACGACGCCTCCTTCAGGATTAACAAAGCTTCAGACTCTCCTCCCCCTCCTCTCCCACCCCCATCCATCCTCCAATTAAAAGTTTAAGAGGAAAAAACTTTGTCGTTTTTGTGCCTCCGTTAATTTGTGTCAAGTTTCGAAAAGAAGAGATTCGGGAATTTTTTTGTCCCGTCTGAAGAGAGTGAAATTTCCCTTCGTGGATCATCTGGGATTTTTCCATTTTGTTCTGTCTTTTTTCTGAAGGCGAAAGGACTTGGGAATACTATAGCGGTTTCCCTCTTATCCTGTTTATTCTTGGGCGGGTGGGCTAAAGAGCGCTGGGAATCAATAATCTGTTTGCATAATATAGTAAGCCATTTGCAAAGATGAGCCGCGTACCAGTAGATAGTTTAGTGTGTTAAAGAGCTTCGGATCTATAATCTGTACAGACATGACACACAAGACACACGCACAAATATACGTAAACACATATTCTACATATATGTGGTATATATCCTATATATATATATTAGATATATATATATATATATATATTATAAATCTACATATTTATTTATTTATTTATAGTGTGTGTATAAGATTTACGTTCATACATTATTGCTTTTATTTCTAGCAAGTTATCTTTGAGGAATATTGCCTATAATATTCGTTCATCTACAAGATAATTTCTGTAGTCTTCTCTTACTCACTTATTAAACTGGTCTACTTGAAAATGTGACCATATTTCCTAGGCACAAATATATTAGCAATTGACCTCATATCAAGAATGAAGACGGAATTCAAAAATAAATTCGTACCTACAAATTATAACTACTACATGAATTCGAGTGATAAAGTTTTCTTGATGGAAATGATTCAAGTTCTGAATTAAAAATAGAATTGAACCCTCTGGTATTCCATCCTCCATATGAATGAACAGATTCTAAAATCGTTACACAATATCGATACTGCATATTTGTAGTGTCTTTGCATTTGATATCCTGAATACTTTGCTAAAACAAGAATTAAAATCTTAATAAGTGACAGAAGATGTGCACGTTTGTTCAGATAGCATTAATTATTAAGATGAAGGGGCTCAGTCCTCGAATTCTTTAACATTTGCATGGTATCCATAATTCCGAATTTGGGACGATGGTACAAGTGTATATTCATAACAAAATGGGAAAGGAGTGGTTCTTTAATTTTCGTCATAATCATTTCCCCCTCGGACAAAAATGCAGTAGTACATCTTAGTGATACAGTACATATACATACTTTCATTACAGTATCATTATCAAAGATTTGCATCCACTATTAAATCATGTTTTCATCTCAGTATAAAATGCAAAGAAACACCCAACAGATGTTCTAGTGGCCATATGCATCCAGAAAGGCGTAAAATAATCATGTATTGGAGAAGCAATTAGCTGAATGCAACTGTGAATTCTTTATATTTTAGAAAGTGGGTCCCTTTCCATCCTAAATAAACCTTCAGAAGTGCTTTGAACGGCCAAAAGAGTACAAAGTTATACATACTGAAATATTTACTGGTGTCAGTTCCAACGTTTTTTATTTTTCACCAGCCTACCATATAAAATAAACTCCAATCGTTTTATTGGCGCTTGTTACGTTTTCAAATAATGCACTACAACTTTATCAATATATTGCACATCGACATTTTAAATTCTGGTCTGAACCGAGTTTTGACATCAGCGTTCTTTTTGAATAATGTAAAAGTTTGATTCCCATCGAACTATTCGGGGGAGAAGTGGTATGCATTTTTTTTTTTTTTTTTTTAGAAAAACAACACGCACAGCTTTCCAAATAAATAAACGTTATGTTGTTTTTATATGTATGCAGAAAAAAAAAAAATGTATTTCATCTGGAACCTAATCATCCGTCTATCTATTCAAGTAACTCCCGTGTCTCCTTTCTTCTCTGTCTTAAACATAACTTGCAGTGTTGTATGTGGAAATACACAATCCACATACTTATGAGCATAAAATGCAGACACAGATACGCAAGACACATAAGGCAGTAATATCCATCCCTTCTGATGTTTGCAGAATAAGGTGAAGAAATGTCTGACGGTGTTAAACTTTCCTCTCCAGCAACGTCGAGTTCATAAAGAAGATATCGTTTCCTCTTCCTCGAATTCTACGGATAACGTTGCCATACACTGCCCTGAATGGATGAGGCTGTGTGTGTGTGTGTGCGCGTGTCACTCGCGCACGCGCGCGCGCGCGTTTATTTTTGAGATAGAAAGACATAGAGAGGAATTAAATGGAGATGGTTTGAATATTCATATGGTAAGATACATTGATCTTTGTCACTTAATTACCGGTGCATTATACCCATATGCTGAGAACAGCCTTGATTGTGAGTAGATGTTGTACAGGAAGAAATATCGTAAATGGGAAAAATAACTAACACTTGCAATAATAAAAAGTATAGCGAAGAATAAGCGTTTGAAGAGATTGAAGAATCCTTTTATCATATGTAGCTTGAGGCAGAAGCACCGCATTAAACAAGAGTTATTAGGGGTTAAAAAAAAAAAAAAAAACTATTTATAAGGAAGGAAATTTCGACAAAACGAACAGCCTTCATAGCACATTTTTATTTCCACAAAAAAAAAAAAAAAAAAAAAAAATAAATCATGATAAAAAAAAAAAAAAAATCCCCAGATAATCTTAGCTGATATAAAGACAGAGTCCTTGACATACTTGGAATCGCAAAGATTCTAACTGGACTCACAGTGAAAAAAAAAAACTAACAAGTTTCATTAACAGTGAATCTTAAAAGATTCGTCCTACAACCCCGGCGCAACTCTGACTATTTCTTCTAAAGGAACGGCCATGGTTACTTTCATTTCTCACGACTCCGCCTGTCAGAATCATCTCAGCCGTGAAGCAGGAAGAGTCCACCTCCAACATGATGTCTGTAATCTTCCAAATAATTATCATCGTACTTGAATAGAAATGGAAATAACAACAAAGCATACGGAGAACCAACATGAAAAAGCGATCAAGGTTTTCAAAGAAGCGATGCATTTACGTAGTCATAAATTCTCTCTCTCTCTCTCTCTCTTCCCCGAATGTTAATTTGTGGATGACACCCGGAAGTTTTACGCAAATGAGAATTCGAACACGAGACGTGGGGAGAGAGAGAGAGAGAGAGAGAGAGATTGTTTAAGTGACTGACTTGGGATTAAAATCTTACCGGTCGCGTATATATGTTCGTTTTCCTAAATAAAAGTTCCTCGTTGGACGGGTGGTTTTCGCACTCGGCTACCAATCCAGTGGTCTTAAGTTCGATTCTCGGCTAGGCCAACGCGGAACCAGAGAAATTTATTTTGGTGATAGAAATAAATGTCTCGATATAATGTTATTCGGATCCCACAATAAGCTGAAGGTCCCGTTGCTAGGTGACCAATCAGTTCCTAGCCACGTGAAAATATCTAATCCTTCGGGCAGCCCTAGGAGAGCTGTTAATCAACTCAGTGGTCTGGTCAAACTAAGATATACTTAACTTTTCCTAAAAATAAAAAAATTATTTCACAGACAATTTGAGTGTTGAAAAATTGATGAACGTAATTTGGGAAGACAAATGCAGTTGGAATCTAAATGTTTATAGATCATTAAAATAACTTTGCTGTGTTTTATCTTGAAGAGACAGTGAAGAGGCGATCTAATGACTGGGCTATGCAAAAAGAAAAAGTAAAAAAAAAAAATGGATAAATACGTCATATGTGCTGTAACATTATCTTATGTACTCATACACTAAATGCAAAAGTTATTTCATGAAATTCTTTATCCCACATTACGTAACAATGAGAGGGGAATGATACAACGATTTCCGCCAAACTTTATACTTCGGTCATTAATAACGATGGGATCAGGGTGAATAACTGAGACGCTTAATGAAGATTCCGAAAGGAAACCCCTAAAATTTCATTCCCGCCCCCCCCCCCCCCATCCACCCCACCAAAAGCTTCATAAATGGAAATATATGATGCTAGATTAGGGCCGGAACCCTATGTCTGTCTGTCTGTCTGTCTGTCTGTCTGTCTATATATATATATATATATATATATATATATATATATATATATATATATATATATATATATATATATGTATATATATACATATATATATATATATATATATATATATATATATATATATATATTATACATATATATATATGTGTGTGTGTGTGTGTGTGTGTATTTATATGTGCGTTGTGTGTATACTTTATGTGTTAGTATTTGCATCAAACCATGAATACGTATAAAGCACTTAACTAGTAATAACATTATGCGTGAGTATTACCTATTTTCTCTTGTGCAAAAACCAATAGGGTTAAATGAATTTGATTGTATTGGCAATGAAATAAACAAGCTAAAGGAATTACGTTTATATACTGGTGGTAAGCAACATCCTTTCCAAAACGATATTTGAACGACATTTGTTTACAAAAGAGTGAAAAGCCACACTAAAATAACAATATAAGTTACTTAGAATTGAGTTATAAATTATATAACAAGTTTCACATGTATATGACCTCACTATATATTCACATTCCGAAAATCTATTCTTTGAAATGCTCACTGCATTCCATTTTAAGGCTTTATTTGGATAACAAAATATGTCGGGTCAGGCCAATAACGAAAAGGTAGGAAACAGAGATCTTCCTGTGATTAAAGAGGAGCTTAATGTTGAAGAGAAAATTTCACGTTGAAAATATTAAAAAAGAATATGAACTTTGAAATACTGAAAAATGGTAACTCATTTTTGCAGAGATATTTCTCACAGCATATAACGTGCCATTACTGAAAGTGAATTACGTAAAAATCTCTCTCTCATCTCTCTCTCTCTCGTCTCTCTCAGTCGTCTCGTCTCTCTCTCTCTCAGTTTTTTAAAAACGTGTTCGCTTTTATTTCCTGTCGTCATGGGTATTATGTAAGGGAAAATTCTTTCTCTCTTCAACATTGAAGAACATGACGTAAACTTTTCGAATAAAATAGTCACGTTTACTAATAAACGTTCAAAATATATAAAATTGGAAAAGAAGAACAATTTCATTGTCTAATTTTCGTAGCAAGGAAACCGACTGAAGTTGAAAACAGAACCACTGAAAGAAAAAAAAAAAAAAAAGAAAAACGTTACACAACTTTGCAAGTTTACCAGTGATCCCTGGAATCAATTATGTCATTCGGGAGAGAATATTTGACGCAAATAACACGATACATTATTTTCGGACGTGAATTAGAGTCGTTTTACCAAACGAATAAAAGAATATTTCTTTCTCTAGACACAAAAAACTATAACACGATACGACGCCACAAATAATGAATTGCAAGACAAAGGACCTTCAAACAAACGTTACCCCCGATTATTTTCCTTCCTGAGTCAGCGAGGGAGCGTTGCAATAGTTATAAATAGAACCTGAAATGTGAGAATATTACGCTGTCCACCGAGAGACATCTTGCATTTATTATTATTTCATCTTCCAATTTACCGCTCTTTCAGTCACTCGAAGCGGAGAGGGTGGGAGGGTGGGAGAGAGCGAGGGAGGGAGGGGGGTGGGGAGCTTGTCATATTGCCTTGTCCTCACAGCCCCTGGAATCCAGGCTCCTCGATATTGGGACTTTTATTGCAGAACCACAAGGTTTAATAAGAAAGTTAAATAGAAGACTTTTATAATAAGACTTATTTTCTCCACGGAGCTTTTTCATGTTCTACAGCGTCAGGCAACTTCTCCTTCATATTCTATATACACACACACACACACACACACACACACACACACACACACACACACACACACACATATATATATATATATATATATATATATATATATATATATATATATATATATATATATATAGTCTGTGTTGTATTTGTGCGTGTGCATTCAATAAGTAGTCAAGACCGTTATTTCCATGATTTATAATAGTTTTAAACCAAAAGTTATCATCGTCAAAGAATTTTCATCTACTTATGTCTCACCTTAGATAACTCAACTAATACTGCAGACTTCGGTAAAAGGGCATCTGCTCGTTCTGTTATTTTTTCATTTATATCAACTTTAACTATATTATTTCTAGACGTAAGAATTGTACACTGTTCACGAGGACACATATCTCCTTCATTACGAGAGCAAACCGTAAAATGAGTAAATTAACTACTGGAATTCCATAATTATGTCAATAAATTACAGAAAAAAGAGAGAAGGTCTTTTCACAATCTAATTGAAGCAAAATTGATCAACACTTGTTTTGTAAGGCAAGTCGGCACCGAATAAAATGCAGATATTAAATCAACATAAAATGTATTTACGTTGTCACTCATTTTAGCAACTCAGACTCGAAAATGATCACCAAATCCTGAACGAAGTCTAATGAAAAACCATTGTAAGGCCTCAAATTCCCTTTGACGTTTTTAATGAGGCTCTCTCGCTTCTATACTCTTTTCCGTTTTTTTTTTTTTTTTTTTTTACGGCCGTCACCAAGAGTGATTATCTTTTTTTTATATATATATATAACTAGAAAAATGGAATTTTCGATTACTTTGTAACTACAAATTACAACCGTCACAAGACACAACTATCGATATTTTTTCCACTTTATAAAATGGAAAAAAGTTAATTTTCCGTTATATCATAACCCGCAAATGAACTCCCCAAATATATCTCCTAATTTTTGTGTAACTCTTGTAAATATTTCATGACAGTCATTTTCTCATTTTTATTAAAACTTTCAATTATTTAACAATTTCCCAACCGCAGCCTTTCAAAAGTCTTTTAGTGGTTGTGTCTCCCTTGGTTTCTACCTCACAAAGGCCCAAGCACTGCTTTCATACTCCATCCCTCTTAATCTTTGGAGTCCTTCTGTTCCTGCAATCTTACTATTCTTATCAAGTCCGCGCGCGGGAACACAGAATGAGGGAGAGAATTGCGATTGGTTATCTCTCGTACGTGGGTTGGGATGCGGAAGGGGAGAGAGGTGCAGTTGTAAAGGAGGGCGGAAAATCATGAAAGGCCACGGGCATTTCTCGTAGATAAAATTTCTCTATGCCTTCATGACGTCATGGAAAGTCATTCTCTCCTCTTATACACATGGTTTAGAATTCACTTTTAGTTTTCTGTAAAAGAAAACTACTGAGCTGGCTTTGTCTCTCCGACCTCACTTTTTTCTGTCCGTCCTCAGATCTTAAAAACAAATGAGGCTGGAGGGCTGTAAATTGGTCTCTTGATCGTCCACCCTCCAATCATCAAACATACCAAATTGCAGCCCTCTAGCCTCAGTAGTGTTTATTTTATTCAAGGTTAAAGTTAACCACAATCGTGCTTTTGACAACGATATAGGACAGGCCACCACCAGGCAGTGTTTAAATTTCATGGGGCGCGTCTCATACAGCATTGTAACAAGACCTCCGAAAGACAAATCTATTTTCGGTGACCTTGATTATACGCTGAAGCGGCTGAACAGAAAACGCGCTTTTTTGTCTTAGTTTATTATCATCTCCTTCGCTTCAACTCTTATAAACCGTACTTGAACAAATATTTAGATAAATGGCTGACTTCCTTTTCAATGGACTTTCCTTGAAAAATAAAGTACATCAATATTTTTCATGTTACATCTATATTCCGCATAAAATGAAAACCAGAAGAGCAACGAATTTCAGGCTTGATTGACATACTATTCTGGCGTCACATCCCTCGAACGGAGTTCAGTTTTCCAGAAAGAAAACAAACAGGGAGAGATTCCAGGGGAAACACTTTCACCTCCGAGAACGAGACCTGGATACATTCATTCCCTGGAAAGGATTCAATGGCGGAATGTTTCACGTCACGAAACTCCAACGGGGTCAAAGGTTTGGAGAAAAAGGGTCAACTGACGAAGATGAAGTCGAGGTAATAAATGACATCGAGGAATTGGAAGTGTTTTTTTTTTTAATTAGAAAGGATGAGAGGAGTCCAAAGAGACGGACATGGAGAGCAATCCGTTCATGAATCGTCAAAGGTGCTGGAAGGACCAACCGGTAAAAGAGGCGGAAGTTGCTGGTGGGTTTTTCCTTTAAAAAAAAGAAAGAAGGAGAGAGAGATGAGAGAGAGAGAGAGAGAGAGAGAGAGAGAGAGAGAATATGAGTGGAAAATTGAATTTAGGCCAAAGGCCAAGCACTGGGACCTATGAGGCCATTCAGCGCTGAAACGGAAACTGACAGTAAAAGGGTTGATAGGTGTAACAGGAAGAAAACTTCGCAGTTACACTATGAAGGATTTGTTAGGAGAGGGTGGAGAGTATGATGGAAGAAGAGAATATGAAAGGAGGTACAGTAAAAGGAACGAAAGTGGTTGCAAAAAATCTTAAGTAATGCCTACAGTGCACCAAATGAGGTGCACTGACGGCACTAACCCCCTACGGTGAAAGAGTGATATGTCGACAACTGTAAGAAATTCAATAAGTTTATAAATATATATCATTTCTTCTCTTGTTCCTCTCAAATGTTACTATTGTTTATTGGCGTTTTTGTTGTTTTGTTATCATCTAACTTCGTATGTGAAACTGGACGTCAAATTTTAAATGCACCGAAGAATTTTTCTGTCCGGTGGTGGGCCTCAGTCACGGTCCGGTGGTGGCCTATGCTGTTGGTATCTATAGCGCTGCCAGAAGTACAATTATGGCTAACTTTAACCTTGAATAAAATACAAACTACAGGGGCTAGAGGGCTGCACGTTGGTATGTTCGATGTTTGGAGGGTGGATGATCAACATACCAATTTGCAGCCCTCTAGCCTCAGTAGTTTTTAAGATCTGATGGAGGACAGTAAGACAAAGCCGGCACAATAGTTTTCTTTTACAGGAAACTAAAAACTGAACATAACGCATTAGAATAACAAGACCACTATTGTATAACTCATCTCAAATGAATTAATACCCCATCACTGCTTATTTCGCTGTCATTACTGTCCCGGAAGAATTGAAATGAGTTGTTGAAACTTCAGAAATTATGTTCTTCTTAGCAAAATTCCTTCCCCCGATAACAGGCTGAATATTTATGAAACCTATTTCAAAACTCACCAACATTTCTCTCTCTCTCTCTCTCTCTCTCTCTCTCTTTATATATATATAAATATATCATATATATATATATATATATATATATATATATATATATATATATATATATATATATATATAATATATATATATATTATATATGCGTGTATGTATGTGTATATATTATATATATATATATATATATATATATATATATATATATATATATATATATATATATATATATATATATATATATATATATATATATATATATATCAAGAAGAAATCTCAAAGTCCCTAGTACTACTGTCGGTTACCCACCCACCACAAATAAATTCCAGACCCTGACGCAGAGCTTTCGTGAGTCCAGGGATATTTATTTCGCATTTTGTCTATCCTACGAGGACCAAATACTTCGGAATTCCCGTTTCCTACTGCAATGTCACATATAAATTGCTCTCTAAGTTTTTGTAATAATCTGCTAGAAATACGAGTTTTTTTATATTTATTTTTGCCATCAATTGTCGGATGGCTTTACGAGTATTCTGATGTAATGCCACGACTAGGCAGTACATTTTATGAAATGGGATATGATTTTGTGTGTTTATTCCTTCCTTTATACTACGGCAATTCTGTACTATAACATAGTACACTTTACGCGGCTAAACATATTGTATACTGTGCTTCATCGTATAGTATGCTTAAATATCCTGTATTAAATTTCACTCTGGTAAGCTAACGTTCAATGTTCTGTGCAATTTACTTTGCTTACGACGCTGCATTTTACTGGACTGAGCTGAGCAGCAATGTGACAGTAACAAGCAGTAAATAAAGTCAGCTGTCCATTGCTACTTTATGTCCATTGCAATCAGGCTGACAGCAATGTATTATTCCGTATTTCACTGTACTGGAAACAATTTCAAATATCATTTACTCTGACTCTGGATGACAAACTTGTAACGTGTAGTTAATACGTGGGTTCTACCACGACTATTGATAATGTGTGATATAGGGAAGGCGAGAGAGAGAGAGAGAGAGAGAGAGAGAGAGAGAGAGAGAGAGAGAGAGTCTCTTCAATAGTCCTAACCGTTTTTTAGCTTAAGGATATATGAACAGGCAAGCTAGCAGTTAACGTGGAAATGTCTGCCTTTTAAAAAATATGACCGAACATTCCCATCTGCCACAAAAATAAAATACACGGTATTACACTCCCATTATGAAAACAGGATAAAAATAAAACGCGTTAGTCCACTTCCATTACAAGGGGTATTAATTCCCGACACATTGAATCCACCTAGGATCGATGTAAACAAAGCCAGCTCTTCTTCTTCTCGTCAGACCCACTAGAATCCCGGTCATCAACAGTATTCAACCCGAGATACTTTTAAACCGGAGAGCTCATCGAGTGGAACCTTTCCTAAGAGGACAAGGGATCCTGAACCCTGAAATTCTGCTTCAGGATAAAGTTACTGAAATTGTAATTGGAAGTAGTATTTCGATGTTATTATATGATGTACATTCACATACACACAATTAAGCATTTGTATTTAAATGGAAAAAGACATCCAGATAGTATGGAGGCAGATTATTGTCTTTTCCCAGTGCCTTAGGAATCCCTCTTCCAAACGGGCCTCTAAATTATATAAAATAGAGGAATTAAATAGAAAATAGTTATATATATATATATATATATATATATATATATATATATATATATATATATATATATATTATTATATATAAAGCACCGGCTATCGATGAAGCCTCTGACCCAACCTTTCATCGCAAGAACGTTTGAGGACCGATTAAACCCTCTCCTTAATAAAAGAATTCTGAAGTAAAGAAAGGAATCTTCCGCCATTTTCATCGTCCTCTCTATTCTGAATTCAGGTGTGGCTGTGTGACACTGGGTAAAAAAATAAAAAATAAATAAAAAAGGAGCGAAAGAAGAAGAGGAAAAGTCAGCAGAAATCCTGAGTGAGTCGGATTGATGATTACTGCAGCGTCTAGGCGAGGAGGAATGACTCTTTCGGTGAGATGGTTGACGGATGCAAGATAAGATTTTTAAAAATAATAATAATAATAATAATAAATGATAATAATAATAAAATAATAATAATAATATAATAATAATAATAATAATAATAATAATAATAGAAACTAGAGCTGAAGTAGCTCCAGGACTCATGCAGAAGAGTGTGATCCTAGAAACGGTGCACATAGTAAGACAGTGATGGAACTCCTAAGGAGGCAGGATGCAACCCGGAACCGCACACTACAAATACCACCCAGAACGAAAAAAAAAAAAAAAAAAAAAAAAAAAAAAAAAAAAAAAAAAAAAAAAAAAAAAAATAATAATAATAATAATAATAATAATAATGGCTAATAGAATGCCTGAAATATATTGGGCAGTAGGAAAACACCCATCAGCTTCCTCAAAAGTACAATGCGCAACTGGAATACAATACTTACAAGCTCTGGAATAAGACTAGCAGAGGTTTAATATCAGGAGAGGGATCTTCCAGGGCGACTCACTGTCCCCACTACTCTTCGTAGTAGCCATGATTAACATGACAAAAGTACTACAGAAGATGGATGCCGGGTACCAACTCAAGAAAAGAGGCAACAGAATCAACCATCTGAGTTCATGGACGACATCAAGCTGTATGGTAAGAGCATCAAGGAATGATACCCTAATCCAGACTGTAAGGATTGTATCTGGGGACATCAGGATGGAGTTTGGAATAGAAAAATGCGCCTTAGTCAACATACAAAAAGGCAAAGAAGTAACGAGAACTGAAGGGATAAAGCTACCGATGGGAGCAACATCAAACACGTAGATAGACAGGATACAAATACCTGGGAATAATGGCAGGAGGGGATATAAAACACCCAAGAGATAAGGAACACGATCAGGAAAGAATATATGCAGAGACTCAAGGCGATACTCAAGTCAAAACTCAACGCCGGAAATATGATAAAAACCATAAACACATGGGCAGTGCCAGTAATCAGATACAGCGCAGGAATAGTGGAAGGAGATGGACGAAGGAAGAACTCCGTCAGCAAATATATCAAGGCAAAACTAGGAAACCAATGATGAAATAACAAAGCCAAAGCTAGCACCCAAGAGCAAATACGGACAGACTATACATAACACGAAAGGAAGGAGGGAGACGACTACTAAGTATAGAGGACTGCGTCAACATCGAGAACAGAGCACTGGGGCAATATCTGAAAACCAGTGAAGACGAGTGGCTAAAGAGTGCATGGGAAGAAGGACTAATAAAAGTAGACGAAGACCCAGAATATACAGAGACAGGAGAATGACAAACAGAACGAGGACTGGCACAACAAACCAGTACACGGACAATACATGAGAAAGACTAAAGAACTAGCCAGCGATGACCACATGGCAATGGTACAGAGGGGAGAGCTAAAGAAGGAAACTGAAGGAATGATAATAGCGGCACAAGATCAGGCCTAAGAACCAGATATGTTCAAAGAAACAATAGACGGAAATAACATCTCTCCCATATGTAGGAAGTGCAATACGAAAATGAAACCATAAACCACATAGCAGCGAATGCACGGCACTTGCACAGAACCAGTACAAAAAGAGGCATGATTCAGTGGCAAAAGCCCTCCACTGGAGCCTGTGCAAGAAACATCAGCTACTTGCAGTAATAAGTGGTACGAGCACCAACCTGAGGGAGTGATAGAAAACGATCACGCAAAGATCCTCTGGGACTATGGTATCAGAACAGATAGGGTGATACGTGCAAACAGACCAGACGTGACGTTGATTGACAAAGTCAAGAAGAAAGTATCACTCATTGATGCCCACAATAACATGGGACACCAGAGTTGAAGATGAGAGAGAAAGGGAAAAAAATGGATAAGTATCAAGATCTGAAAATAGAAATAAGAAGGATATGGGATATGCCAGTGGAAATCGTACCCATAATCATAGGAGCACTAGGCACTATCCCAAGATCCTGAAAAGGAATCTAGAAAAACTAGAGGCTGAAGTAGCTCCAGGACTCATGCAGAAGAGTGTGATCCTAGAAACGGCACACATAGTAAGAAAAGTGATGGACTCCTAAGGAGGCAGGATGCAACCCGGAACCCCACACTATAAATACCACCCAGTCGAATTGGAGGACTTTGATAGAGCAAAAAAAAAAAAAAAAAAAAAAAAATAATAATACTAATAATAATAATAATAAGAAGAAGAAGAAGAAGAAGAAGAAGAAGAGGAGGAGGAGGAGGAGGAGGTAAGTAACTGGGTATTGCCCGGCGTCGCAACTACACTGAGGGCATATACGATTAACAAGACTAGATTGATTGATTGATTGATTACGTCTATTAAAACTGGCGTCACACATCTAAGGTTACTGACACCGAAAATAAACTTCTTCAATAGAAAACTAAAAATGAATAAGTTCAAAAAGAAAAAAAAGTAGTACAAAAATACCTAAAAATACATTGTTAGCTAAAATGAAAATACAGATACACAATTTGCCTTTTCATTGGTGACCGGTAAATCATCAGACGCTTTCTTAGTGAGATTAACGCCATTTGGTATTTACTATCATTCAGTCCACCGAGCAGGTGGCACTTGCGATACGACAAAAATCAGATAACAAGGGTTAAGGACTTTACTTTAACTAAAGGGCGTAGTAGTCACTCACCGGATAAGATTTGAAGAATTCTATTGTGTATCTGCACACACATATGTATAATAAAGTATTTATACATTCTTTTAAATTTTAATATATCGATATATCTATCTACATATCTATCTATCTATCTATCTATCTAATCTATCTATCTATCTATCTATCTATATATATATAGATATATATATATATAGATATATATATATATATATATATATATCTATATATATATATATTCATTGTACGGTGAGTAATTTCTTACTGATACCTAAGATCTTAAACTCTGTAATAATGGCGTATTTAGAACTGGAATATTTTAAAAGAACGTACGGTATATTGCATCTACCTTATCCCTATAGGGGGATTTCTTTCTAATCCGCTTCTCTCTTACAATTTCGACACAGAGTGAATTTTTTGTTCACTAGGCGGCGTAATGAAAATCACCCACCGTCAAAAAAAAAGTAATAAATAAAAGTGGAAGTGCAACAATGATTTATGTCCAAAAGTCGTCAGTCGCAGATCCCAACTGATTCCTTTAACTCTCCCCGAAATCGAATCCCTCCTCGCAAAACGCTGCTTCTTTATCTTGCTTTGGTATCTCTCTATTCAAACCGCCTCACCATTTCTTTCACTGTACTGCATCTTTTATTCGTCTCCTTTCGCAAACCCGCTCTACATTCGTCAATTTTATCTATCAACGCCCCCCCCCCAACCCACCCCTGTCCCCCCAAAAAATTCGCTTCCGAAGCGTTGCGTTCGTGGTATCATTTCTCAGGACTTTATGGGTCCTCTTTCGCGGCGCAGTTCTTGGCTTTGCAATATCTGTGACTGGGAGCTGAAGTATGGCAGGGAATTAGATATGAATTTATAAAAGAAAAAAAAAAAAGTAAATGGATATTGCACATACCTGATAGATACTGTAGAGGAAACGTCACGAAGGTCATGCTTTTTTTTATAAATGGTTTGACCTGCAAAGAAAAGAATTGATTATGAATTTTCTTTTCGGATGTTCTTGGTCCATGCATTCAAGACTGCATAAAGTTGTATCTTGAAATGATAAAAAAACAGATGATTCTTATTACTCTAATTTACATTTTGAAGATTGACACAACGACAAAGTATTAAGATCAAAACCTAGATTACAGTAACATGAACATGCTGAATTTGAAATGATTTATGGTAATCAAAATATATTTTGTTTCCCGGTGAAGCCATATACAAAACCATTATTCAAAGGTTACAAACTTTTAAGTATTCTATTCCTATAGATGGATTACAGAAAATAATTGAAAGGCCTTTTGCAGTCATTCAGTTAAGATAATGCTGCAAGGGTGATAAACATAGCTTGGGTATAACCTCCGCACCACTCTTATGAGATAGTAAGTCATAATATCTGGGGCTCCTGTGGCTACTAGAAAACCCAGACCTACTTGGATGAGACCTATGGGGTGAGTGGAGATTTGTGGAAGATAATGACATAGAAAGACATCAGTGACCGAATTTCACAGAAGCCCTTTACGTCTGGCGGGCTGGAAGCCATAATGATGATAGTGAAATGCTGTACGCAATTATTCATGCATGTCAAACTTGCCAGTCTAAATCTCATTGTTCCTAAATAAGATTTTCCATTGAAGAGCTGCCGTATTAACCAGGATATTATCAGAAATCCCGGATGACTTCCGTAGTATACTTTTACCGGCATAAAGGTATGACGGTTCTTCACGGTTTTCTTTCCTCTTAAGTCATTGTCATTACAATGTAATCGCAGAGGGTCACCTTCCTTTACATCTGGAGTGAGCATCATGAGGAGATGACTACTGTCAATCATATAACAAAGTCTGTTTATAACGTAATAAAGATGTTTATATATTAGACATTTAAGTTAAAACAGGAGCTCAGTGCTTATAAAAAACTACAGTATCCAATATTCCTCTCTCTCTCTCTCTCTCTCTCTCTCTCTCTCTCTCTCTCTCTCTCTCTCTGGTAATTCAATGGATATGGTTCCCTTAAATGGCAAAATAATGAAGAAATGAATGATAACTGACTATTAAGCCTATTGTGACTTAGATCCGCTACCTCGTTTCGTAGAAAAATTTCCCTTTTTTCGATTAAAGGACGATTTCTTTTCTATCCAGGAGATAATACAATGATGAGCATCAATCTGTTTCTTTTTTTCTTTAACAAATACCAAAAGTCGGGTGTATGCGACGTGTTCGGCGTTACCATAACGACCGGAACGTAAGTTCCTTAACTCAATATTCCCTGGAATGAGATTCAGCTGCTTCCAGGGAAGACATATAATTATCAAACTCTTTACTTGTGGAGAAGGAAACTTTGATCTTTATCTTTTACCTGGAACTATCGTGGATAATAAAGACTTGAGGGAGCTGGCGCTTCACGTTCAGCGTTTTTAGGTAGTAGTCGATCTGTATTCATCATTATTTTTAACACCGATGTTTTTTCTGACTCAAAATCTGTTGAAAATGGCTCGGGATGTTGCCTTTCTCCTTTCTTTACGGCGCATGTGAAGTCATGATGAAGAAATCTAATAAGGTTGATTCCCTATAAAAGTGTGACTGAAAGTAAATGTCTTAAATCAGTCAATAAATGAGATTAAAAGTGCTTCAAAGGTATCTTGTCGTTAGTACATATGCACTAACACACATACACAACATCACACACACACACATCAACGTATATATATATATATATGATATATATATTCTATATAGTATATATATATATAGTATTATATATTCTATATATATATAGTATGACTATATATATATATATTAATATATATATATATATATTACATATGTATATTATATAGCCCTAACATATATAGTATATATATACATATAATAGATATATATATATATATATATATATCCTATAGATATATATATATATATAATACTATATATATAATATATATATATATAAATAAGAATTGTCGTCACTTATAATATAAAGTGACCCTCACAAGTATTAACCAACAAAACAACGTATTAATATGCAATTCA
>NC_061105.1:43920155-43936319 GCF_015104395.2 Macrobrachium nipponense | reverse complement strand
AAATAGCAGGGCAGGTGCTAGTAAATGCGTGTATCAAGAAAAAGTTAATGAATACATTGACTAATATACTCAGAATGAACTGCGATAATATTCCAGAAATGAAGGTAAGTTAAAGTGTCATTATGCAAAGGAGGCCTCCATCTCACCAAAAACCTCATAGAAAACGAGCAGTTATAAACTAAAGCGATCGCCCCTGATGTTTCAATAGCGATCAAAAGTGAACCTGACCATCCCAGAACTTTACACAATCCGGTATGAGGCAGAGGAACAAATTTCATGCGATCACAAGGTTCCAGAACTGGGCTGGAAAAATTCGCAGAAGTCCCATTTGCCAGAATTCATTGTTAATTTCTCCTTCATTGTATTTTTCCCATAAATATTTTTTCCCAATGAAGAAATAGTTAAAATATAAGTCTGATTTTAAATCTATTTTCTTTAGGATGAAAGAAGAGGAAAATTAAGAAACATAAACCAGCAATAAATAAAAACCTACTTCTTTCCATATCTCCAAACCAGAAGAACTGAGAAGAAACCAAAACAAGTAAAAAATACGCCGAAGTTTCCTCAGCGCAACCGAGTTTTCTATAACAGCCGCGGTCCATGAAGCTTTCAGCCACGGTCCAGTGGTGGCCTGTCCTATAGCGTTGCCAGACGCTCGATTATGGTTAATTTTAACCTTAAATTAAATAATAACTACTGAGAGTAGAGGGTTGCAATTTGGTATGTTTGATGATTGGAGGGTGGTTGATCAACCTACCAATTTGCAGCCCTCTAGCCTCAGTAGTTTTTAAGATCTGAGGGCGGACAGAAAAAGTGCGGACTAAAAAAGTATGGTGATGTTCCTCTCCCCTTTTAACCCCCATTCTCCTTTCAGTGAAAGATGAACCAAAATAATAACAGAAGAAGTAAACCATCTTAAATTCTGGCTCTTCTTCATTCACCCACGACGAAAGGAAGTAAAAAGGAAAAGAAAAAGAAGAGGCAAATAAAAGAAGAGCGACTCTGTTTTGCAATCAGCTGAGCGAAGAGAAAAGAAAACGTCGATCTGGAAACTTGAAATGACACCGGGGTTTTCACAAACGTTTTCCAGTGGAAACGTTCGCGCTGGGATGTGTAGCCTTTAATCGTTGCTGTGACAAACGCAGCTGCAATAAACGTTCAGAGATGTGTTCGGAGCTTCTCACAAAACGGGATATTACTGTCGCGGGCATTTAAAAGGAGGACGGGCATGAAATGACTGTTCTGGCTATCGGAAGATTTCATGAAGATTTTACAAGAAACATAGCGCATGCAAGCAGTTATGTTCAGCGATGCATGGAAGACAATCAATGTATCAAACGGTAATTTGAATAAAAGAATTCGCTCAGATAAAAAAAATGTCAAATATTATATGGAAAAGCGAATGACATCGTGTTAGGAGAGAGAGAGAGAGAGAGAGAGAGAGAGAGAGAGAGAGAGAGAGAGAGAGAGAGAGAATAAACAGGACGTAACCTCTTTCCATAAATACGTTATTGCTTTTCCCCAACTGACACCAACATGAAAGACATAACAGTAATGAAAGAACATAATTTTCATACTTGAATCTGTTCCGGTTAACAACGAAGATTGTTCGCAAATGAGGTTCTGTCTTTCTCTCCAAAATCACTGAACATGAAAAGTATTCCATCAGTAGAGAAACATTAAGGTAACCCATCTGCTGAAACCTTCGGACTGAGATAAAACAATTGCAGTCACTTCATTAACACAGGGCTAAGCTCTTCAGAATAACCTCGCCTCGAAAGAGATTTGGAGAAGGGGTCTTTGCGAGGACTTTCTCGGTCCTTAATTAACGCTATTCGATGGAAAGGTTAAAGGAATGTCATGGTAGCAGATGTAAGTAAGAAGGCGATTGTGCATAAACCATGTAGGGAAATTTTTGGTTCGTCATGCAAAATCCACTTTGCATGTTCTTGACCGGATATATGTACGTGTTTTGAGTGGGTGTGCCTATGCCTTTCCCTCTCTCTCTCTCTCTCTCTCTCTCTCCTCTCTCTCTCTCTCTCTCTCTCCAGACTTCCATGTCTGTATATAGCTCAACTGCAAAGACTACTTAGTGATCTCAAGGCATTAGCGATGCAACAACAGCACCTATATTGAGAGAGAGAGAGAGAGAGAGAGAGAGAGAGAGAGAGAGAGAGAGAGAGAGAGAGAGAGAGAGAGAGCCCTCTTCTTGGAAGATAGGCTGAAGGTGATTATTAAGCAATTCTCCTCGCCTATTTCTGGAGGCAATGCATTCTTGGTTTGAACAGAACTGGTAGTTATCAGTTAGGCAGGATTCTCTTTTGACTGGAAAAACTGAGGAAATTGATCCGGTATTTCAACCATCTCTATTCCGCAGCTGCTTCACTGGGAGGCTAATCGCCTCTCTATCTTGTTTTTGCTGAACGTGTGAAGTATATATATATATAAGGTATATATATATATATATATATATACATATATATATATATATATATATATATATATATATATATATATATATCATATATATATATATATATATATTATATATATATATGTGTGTGTGTGTGTGTGTGTGTGTGTGCGTGTGTTAATCTTCAATGCTTCGATAATACATTCAGGAATTTGTTATAAATACCATTTATAGACTTTAGCTCTCCTACAATGTCCTGAACTTACCTCGTTAAAAAAAATCGATAAGTAGAGAGAGAGAGATTGAGAAGAGAGAGAGAGAGAGAGAGAGAGAGAGAGAGAGAGAGAGAGAGAGATCAAAATTCCAATCAACTATAAGATATGTTACAAAACAATGTGGCATATCGTGAAATTCAAAGACCTCTTTACCTAAATATGAAATTAAAATGTCAATTTATAAATTCTATATTAGCTCTCCCTATCAACACCAATAATCCTTCAGCAACAAACTAAACCAAAGCCCGTACCTTTGTGTCTTCAAGGGGTTGGCCCATATAGATATGACCTGCATTCCAATTTTCACTGAATTCTAAAGCACATTTTCATCGGTTCTCTCCTCGTCCATACGAGAATATTGATTTTTTCCTTCTTGACCTTCTGCTTCTCTACCTGGACCTTTGTTTACCTCATTTTTTTTCTATTTTCCGTTCCTGTCCTCTGAACTATAACGGCACTCGCTTTTATTAACCCTTTTGTTTTACTGATGGGTTTTGTTCCGCCTGTCCATATTCTCTCTCTCTCTCTCTCTCTCTCTCTCTCTCTCTCTCTCTCTCTCTCTCCGCACAACCAAGTTTTCTCTTCTGTTCCAGGGGTTTATGCAGTTTAGCCAATGGGCTGCTGAAGGAGCAAGATCCCTGTGCCAGTATATTGCTGGCTTCATTCAAAACAATATAAAAAAAACACACACACAGACGGCAACAATAACACCAACCTCGAATCTATTAGGACCTAATTTTTGTAACGTTAGCACATCCTACTGAGATGGTATGGGCATGTGGTGGGGATGGATGACGAGAAGGGAGGGAAGAGGGCTTAGGAAGGAACCTGTTATAGGAAGAAGATCCAGAGGGAGACAGAGAATGAGATGGCGAGATAAAGGAAGGAAGATATGGAGAGAAGAGGTTTGGTGGAGGATGATGCCTTTGACAGAAGGCAGTGGAGATGGCGTGTCAGGCAACCGACCCCTTAATGTAGGGATAACGGTGGGAAAGACGTTATTATTACCCTCATCATTTTAGTTACCATTCAAAAGAAGAAAGTGTCTGTTACTTCTATAGATGAAGAAGTTACGATTCCATATCTGATAATTCTTAGTTATTCTTCGTCCCTACAAAATGGATTATAAGTGGAAATCAAAGTCCAATAAAAATGCAAACCCGCTGAGACTCGAAATTTTTGTCAATATTATCATTATCATCGTCGATTCTCTTATCATTATTATTGTTGGAAGAATTTTTCTTCACGAAAAAATGTAGCGTTTGTGATTATTAATGAGGGAAATGTTTTGTCCTTCTCCCTAAATCTAAATATTTTCATTAATTTCCCCCACTGATAATACCTGAACAGTTATGTTATTCATACATTTATTTATCCAGCTCACAATCTCTTTTAAGGCTTTTTCCTTCATGGTAAATTTCTGCTTATGAAAGCTTTTTTTCCAAAACACGTTTCAACCACTTAACACCTGAGTTTTCTCTGTGTGGGCGGCTCATTTATCCATTCTTGAGTTTCCTTATTTGTTCATTTATTTCATCTTGGCTCTTAAACTTTCCATAGACAAGAGACAGAGGTAAATGCTTTCAGTAAATATATAAATGATCAGTCCGTTGTGATAATGGAGAAGGTTCCTAACATTACGTTTTATTCGCCAGTGCTCGAAATGAATGAATCCAACATCCATTCAGTCCTACTCAGAGGAAGCAGCCGTTGAAATATTGAGGACTGATGTTCATCGAATGTTCCAAATCTGAAATTCATATGGTTTATTAGGTATTAATGCAAATGAAACTTGATAATGACAATTTCTCAGCCCATATGACCTCTCTCTCTCTCTCTCTCTCTCTCTCTCTCTCTCTCTCTCTCTCTCTCTCTCTCTCTCTCATGCTTTTCGGTTTGACAATTAACTTACTAATTAAGAGGACCTTTAATGCCGAGTGGCGTATTACTAAACCAAATGGAGTTTATCTCTCTCTCTTTCTCTCTCTCTCTCTCTCCTCTCTCTCTCTCTCTCTCCTCTCTCTCTCACTGCGAGTTGTGTGCCGCATGAATATGGATTCTTACATTCTTAAAAAGCTGGAACATAATTACTCCCACTGGACATTATTAGTTTACATAAATCTGAATATTTGGAAGCACGTGAATAAATTCCATACAATATTGAACCCATTCCAATAAACTTGAGACGATGAGAGTCAAAGACTGACGACCTCGCAAAGAGTGACTCTGGGTCCCTCAACAAAGGTCTCCGCTTGATTCGACTGAGCAGATGAGCGGCTCCTTTGAGTCAAGACTCCACTTCCGGCCAAACCATTCCTTTGATGGGCAATTAACAGAGAGAGAGAGAGAGATTCACTCCTTTTACATATTAAGCATTCATTTCATTTTAGTTTAGGGCACTATGAATGAGCTTTCCGTGTGTATTTATTCAGTCTTTGATCAAAGAGCGTGAATGCATGGGAATGGAATACTTAACGGGAATTATTTTTGGTAAATGCACCTCCCAATGGCAGGATTCGAACCCAGGCCTCTGGTTTTGATAAAACGATAAACGGTCGACTAAGACCCAAGTAGTGATAGAGGCACTTGTTTATATTTCCCTTGGTGTAAGTTATTTCTCTGTTAGAGAGTTCACTATGAAACGGTATATATCTGAGACTTAACATTTGTGGAGATGAAAATGTCAAGCGTGTTTGTCATAAAATAAAAAATTCATTACACTACATTGCCACCAAGAAAAGGAATTGGAGTGGTTACCGACTCATTCACAGCCAAACTAAACAGCTGAGAGTGAGATCTTGTGAAGAAAAATTCCACAACACTAGCCCTTAATACACATAAGCATAAGGCTTACTATAGTAGATTCACATTAACCGTGCATCTGATGTCTAGGCCAGTCCCTTACGACGCTCCTGATTGGCTTTTGATAAGCCAGTCACAGGGCTGGAAACTCTCAGTCTCTCGAGAGAGTTCACATAGGCAGGATGTATGTTCCACCTCTCCCGAGGGTTACCTATGTGAACTCTCTCGAGAGACTGAGAGTTTCCAGCCATGGCAATTAGGAGCGTCTTATGGGACTGGCCTAGACATCAGATGCATGGTTGATGTGAATCTACTATAGTATAACGATGAATTCATGACAAACACAGAGAAAAGGAGCACTGCTGTATCCAGGCGATATTGGCCATCATATGTCTTGTTTATATTAAGTTACTAGTGAACGTATTATTTCGAAGACTTTACTCATCGCACCTTCCTCTTTCTATTTCATCTATTCAGAGGTGAGAAGGAGGAGTTAAAGAGGAGAGTCAAAAGGAAGAATATAAGAACATGTCAAATGACATCCTTTGCAAATGCTTACTCTTTCACCGGAAAAGAAAAGGAAATACAAAAGGTTCCAAAAATGCAAAAAGAATATTTTTGGCTCCCTCTTAATATATATGATTTTCTTTACCTCCATTCTTCAGAGTAAAAATAAAGTGAGAGGGAGATGAAAGAGTCCGAAATGCGAACAGAATACTCATGTTTCATTCTTCGTTTTAGGTGGAGAAGAAGACTATACCGAGAAATAACAGCAATTAACATTCTTATTTAATTCCACTTAGTTATTGAAGAATAAGGAAACCGTGGTTAAGGAAAGGGAACAAAGAAGTCTCATTTTCCTTTTCTTCGTATAGAAAGAAAGGCCGAAAAAGAATGTAAAAAATCATATGAGAGAGAGAGAGAGAGAGAGAGAGAGAGAGAGAGAGAGAGAGAATGTGATCAATTTAGAACTTCAAATTACTCTCCATACATATTTACAGATTCGTCTCTCCAAATCCTTCCAAAACCTACACACACACACACAGGACTTTGTTCCATTAAGTCGCTGGGAGAGAGACAGACGGAGAGATGTGTCAGTTTTTCATATTAGTAAACATGAAAGTGATTTTCTCTTATCAGGAATGTTGACGGATTTGATGAGCTCTTGCTGGGAATAATGTTTGACGATAAAATTGCGCGTTTTGGATCATCCAGAGATTCGTTAAGTAAATACAGCCAGAATAAGCTTGAAATCTGAGGGCACAACATTACATAGCAATCAGATCCATTTTTCGACGAACGTCTTTCAAGCAGAATGACTTGACATTCTTTGATTCGGATTTCATGACAAATAATTAAATGAAACAAAAGGGGCCCCCCCGACGGAAACTGGAGTGCAGGACTTTGATAAACTCTTCCCTTCTCTTACCCGGAAATAAAAAGAAGCGCGCACGCGCAGTTGCCACCGGACAAGCGTTGTCATTGGAAGGGTACTCAGGAGCCAATCCCCGGGCCTGGCCCCGAAGTGCGGCATCGGGGAATGAAATAAGGGAAATCAGCAAACGCCTATATGCCATAAGAAGGAAGAGGTGGTCTCTCCAGCTATGTAAATACGTAACGTAAATTTCAGTCTGGTCTAAGGGAAAAGAGCATTTTACTTCTCAGTGGAAGAATAACTTACGAATATATCTCATGAAAGTTGCATCTCCAACGGAGGTGAGTCGAGGCTCTTCCGTTTTGAAGGTATTACATTTTCATGCAGCAATAAGACGACTCTCGACTAGTTTTTCTCTTTCTTTCTCTCCCTCGACGCTAACTGTGACCCCAAACAGTCGAAACAATAACACGGTACATAATTCACTGTGCAGAGGATCCCCTTTTTAGGTGTGGATAATATGTTAATTCCTCCTCTTGAAGGTGGAGCTTCCTAAATTAACATGTTAATACCTCTTCTTGGAGGTGTAGGTGCCTGGAGTTATTATCATTTTTCCTGCATCTAAACCTTTGATTTTACTATTATACATTATTTTTATTACAAATATATTATGTTTTAAAGTTAAAGCTAGCACTAGAGTTTGGGAACGAGCCCAATCTGTCCTTCCTCGTTTGATTCAAGATTCGCCCACGTGTCGTCCAGCTATAAGTTAGAAGCTCACTTCCCAAGCGATGAGATGAGAGAGAGAGAGAGAGAGAGAGAGAGAGAGAGAGAGAGAGAGAGAGAGAGAGAGATTATCCCCCTTTTAGGTTCTTTAATTTTTCAGCGTAACCTCCTTTGAAAAAAAAAAACGTTTCCGACTCTTCCATAAATAACCAACAGCCATCCCCAGTGTTCATTACGGAAAGTAAGTGACGAAGGAATTACTTGCACATAAATAGAGCTTTGCGAGCAATTAACAAACAAACTGACAAATAGCGCTTCCATTTAATGGTAAATCGCAAAAAGGCATTAAACTTTGGATATTGCACACGAAAAAAAAATTTATTGACAACATTTCAATTTCCGTGGTGCAAAATATTTCATGAGTTCAATAGATACGAATGACTAAATAGACCAGATTCAACTTTAAAAGGACAAACAAAATAGTGAAACGAAATTTATTAAGCAAATTAATAATATAATTCAGGATATTAAATAAATGAAGAAATCATAAAACTAGGAGGTAATACAAAAGGTAAGGGATCTAATACTTTTACCAATCACGTAATGATTTTTTTTAACAAGGCAATACCTATTTGATGATGTATATATATATATATATATATATATATATATATATATATATATATATATATATATATATATTATATATAAGAGCCGAAGGGTGTTGAATAAAAACCCAAAACCAGAAATATGAAATAATATCACAGGTCTTTTACTCGGATTCTTGTAATTACGTGTTAGTGGGGAGAGACGCCTTTTTCATCCTTTTGTTAAGTCCCACTTTTACTACCTCGAGCCTACGACTCATTTCAGACTTGTACTTTTTTAGTTCTCCCCCCCCCCCCCCCCCCCCCCGCCCCCCCCCCTACCTCTCTCTCTCTCCCCTCTCTCTCTCTCTCTCTCTCTACTAAGTGTATATACATATATTTTTACACACACACGCACATATATATATATATATATATATATATATATATATATATATATATATATATATAATATATATAATATATATATATTATATATATATATATATATATATATATATGATATATATAAGGTGTATGATGTTAATGTAGTATGCTTCCATGTATATGTATATAATATATATATATATATATATATATATATATATATATATATATATATATAATATATATATATACGAATAACATCATATTACTTCAAATTTGACACTGACTTGACTAACCTAACACTAAGTAATTTACTGCAAGCAAAAAACAAAACTCAAAAGAGGCGACCTAACTGAAAACTAGATGATAAACTCGCGTGGATGCATCAATTCAACAGGGATTTCATCAGCTCAAATTTAAAACTTACCAACTCAAATGAAAAATACCTATTGCAAGATTACTTCTTAAAGTAACGTAAATAAATTCAGGAGCGGGGTTCCACTAGCACGGCCTTAATCCTCTCATAAATGAATCAACGATATCCTGGTCTATTGAACTCTTCAAAGAAACAAGATATGACTGAAAATGGTGTCCCTCTATTAAGCCCTCTAAGTGGCATCGGTTTTGAAAAGGTCATTCATTTTCCAGTTCATTAATCTGGTTTAGTTACACCGCCATGGAGATCGATGAGGACGGATGGGAAGTGATGATAGGTCTCTGCTGCGAGGAATCGATGAGTGTGATGAATTGATGAACAGCAACCCCCCACCCCCCGCAAAAAAAAAAAAAAAAAAAAAACTTTGTCGAGATAATGAATGACGCCGGTGGTTTAAGACGAGATGATTGAATAATGTAGTGAATGACCTTTCTTGCTCAACTTAGGAGTTTTGGTTTTATTGCAACTGGAGAGTTATTAAAAGTAGGACGAATGAAAGTAAATCAAGAAATCTGCCTCTATAAATATGGAAGAGAGGAAAACGTAAGAAAGAAGAAGGTACCAAATCTCGAAGTGGCGATAAAAGCAGATGCCAGGGCAACCATGAAGGGTACCTAAAATGGCCACTTTGCTTTAGTTGATACCCTAGAGACGTATGTAGGTGTTGGGGTAGGTAGTTGGGGGTGGGGGGTGGGGGGGTGTGTATGTATTTGGGGAGGGTGTGTCGTTGTTTCAATCGAACTTTATTGGCTTCCTTCCAATCGATGGGAGAGAAGAGAGGTGAGGCATAAACAGGAACGTTAATTCTTCTCGTGTCTTCTATCACCAGAAACAAATTCCTCTGATTCCGCGTTGGCAGAGTCGAGAATCGAATTTCGGCAAACCAGATTGGTAGGCAGAGCGCGAAAACCACTCTTCCTACGAGGAACTCAACAGTATTAACATTCGGCAACCATGCAATACAACCAACGCTTGCCCATTATGTGAATTACCAGACAGATAGATACTGGCGTTCAGAAACGACCAGCATTCAGCTATTATTATCCGTATTATTACGTGATGCCTAAAAAGGGGTGCGCCGCTTTCTCCTATCTGGGATGAGGTCTGGCGGTCCTTATGACGGAGGAATTGCACTTTCTCCCTTATCTGGAACAGCTGTGACCCTCTGGCCGGTATGCCAGAGTGGTGGCTGCCTCTTGTCTTTAATGGTTATGACGTCAGGAGGAATGAGATAACTCATGCTCTCTTGCATGCGTGTGTGTGTGTGTATTTGCCCGTTATCCTTACACACATTTCGGTATTACTTATGAATTGTCAAAAGCAATTTTATTGGCATGCCATCTGCACATTTAAAAAAATGTGAAGGCATCCTTCTAAATAAGCCTCAATTCTCACAGCAATTTCTACGAATAGTTGACATGTCACGTGAAAACAGACAAATAAAGAACGAAGGAAGTGACGAATAGAAAGAAACTGAAATGAAACTCTGAATGCGTACAAAATTTGAAGACATAAACGCTTCAGTATACAACGGGAGTTACTTAAAGTTAAATGAGTCTAGCTGAAGACATCATTACTATACTCGGTTTTTTCCATGTGTCCACCCGCCTGTGGTGCTCACGCCTGGCTGGTAACATTGCGTCCCGGGCTTTAAATAGTTACGCTATGTGTAAGTTTCAGGTAAGTAAAAGGATACTGGGGTGTACATTTGCAACTGAAAGTGTTTAATAATTTACTGTAAGCGAATTACACCGTTAATATTCGAAATAGGATATTTTATTATTGCTGAATACAAGCTGAATGTAACTATTTAAAGCCCGGGATGCAGTGTTACCACGCGCGAGCACCACAGGCGGGTGGACAGATGGAAAAGAGCCGAGTATAGTAAATACCACAAAAATAACTATGTAGATGAGATGGAAGAGGAACTGGAAGGAGATAACAAAAACAAAATCTATGTGCAAATAAAAAAAAGCAAAATTAAGCTAAAAAAAAATGAATAAGCAGATAGCGACGAGTAGCAAACACTACATCAGTAGAAACAGGAAGATAATCAGGTTACGCAGAGAACAGAATGGGGATTCTGGCGAAGGATAATGACGCCATTGTAGTTGGTCAGCCACAAAGCCAAAGGACGGAAACAACTCTGACGATGCAAGGATATTTCTAAACATTTTTCATATCCAGTGAATAAAGGAATAAGTTATAAAAATTATCTTTTAAAGGTGATACTTTGTATTCAGAAAAGTGGCCATTTTAACTATTTCAAACAACGCAAACACAAAATCCTCGTTTGATAAATCGTTTTTGAGTTTAACACATCAACGGTCTTTAATGAAGTGGAAGAAATTACGATTTTGAAAAGTTAAAAGGCTCTCTCTCTCTCTAGAGAGAGAGAGAGAGAGAGAGAGAGAGATAAATTATTTGTATTGTTTCTGAATTTTGCTGACAATTTGATGCTCTAGAATTGACAGGTTTTACAAGATCTCAGTCACTTTCTGTATGTATCTCTCTGTCTCTCTTCTCTCTCTCTCTCTCTCCCTCTCTACCACTCCTACACCTCAACTATCTCCATTCCTTTCTTTCTTTGTCCATCCACAATTAAAACTTTTGAAAACTTAAATAAATAAAGGAAACTGTCGAAACAGATGAATCACGTAACCACCGAATGTAGCCTTTGCCTCCCAGACTCTTGCCATAATGGCTGAGCAAAAACTCATTTCCTAACAATTAAATTTCGTCAGTTGACACCTGCCTCGGCCACGTGCCATAATGGGTCTAGTATTTACTATCCAGAGGAAATGTTTACTTTTGAATCCTTCTCTTTCCCGACAAAACATTTGAAAACTGTTCTGTAGAGGGTGTTACTTTTCAGAATACCTTGTGAGAAAATCTCTCTCTCTCTCTCACTCTCTCTCTCTCATATCCCCCTTCCTACCTGACAAACATTGGCACAAGGAGGTTCACACGTTCACTATAAAATACATTTAAAAAAATAAAAAGAGCAGCTTTAAAGTGGTTTTATTATTGTATTCAGGAAACAAAAATTAAATATAAGCCGTTAAGCTTGTCTATCTCACCAGCACAGATTTAAAAGTATATTTCTTATTTACAATCTTGCCCTTTAGTCGAATTGAAACTTGTTCGGTGCATCCTGCAATAATCTCTTGCGAGCTGTAGATGCAATATCTGTGTCAGTTTATTCTTCCTTCTTTTGTTACCTGCATGTGCGTCAGTGGTTTATTTTCACCGCGGCTAAGCGAGAAGGGCAAGGTGAATTTAACCTTTTTCCTGTTGAAAATATCCTTCAGTTTATTAATGTCCTCGATTCCTTTTCAGAGATGAAGAGGATCCAAAAAACTTTAATCGAAGCAGATTCCACAATTTTCTGTTCTTGGATGAGAGGAGAGAGATGACATTCTCTCTCTCTCTCGTCTCTCTCTCTCTCTCTCTCTCTCTCTCTCTCTCTCTCTCTCTCTCTCTGTCGTGGTTTTCTATGTAAAAGAGAAAAAGAGAGGTGAAATAAGAAGAGAAGGTAAGGGAAGAAAAACCAAGAAAGAAAAAGAAAGATAGATAGTAAAAAGGGCACATTTAACCCAACTTCGTACCCGTCTTTCAACAAGTCTCATAATCAGCGCTAAATTCGTCGCTGAAGGTCCTGATTTCATCCAAATATTAACATTCCACCAGTTGAAATCAAGGACCAATCCCGCTGACCCAACGAACGGAGTCTGTGGAAATTCAGAGAAATTATTTTATGTGGGAAGTGGTTTGCGAGTCCTCCATTCTCGCTTTCAGTGTCCCAAATCTAGTTTGTTCATGGCGCTGTGAGATCATTATTGAGTAGGGCAAAATCTGAACGAATAATAAAAAATAATAAATTAGTAAATAAATAAATAAGTAAATAAATAAATAAGTAGAAAAATAAATAGATAAAACAAGAAAAAAATGTTAATGATGCCGGTTTCGAGGTCCCAAGATCATCGAATAGGGCAAAATCTGAGGGAATAATACAAAATGAATAAACTAATAAATAAAAGAAGAAAAAAAATGTTAATGGTGCCGGTATGTTTCGAGGAAAATTTATAATGTCTATTATCTCTAATGTTCTTCCTCCTTACCGTGAGAATAAAGAGATAAAATGAGAGATGTCTTACGAAACACAACTCCCTCCCCATCTATCGCTATTGCTTAATATTCTTTGAGAAAAAAGGACAAAGAAAAAAAAAATAAGAATCAGAAAAAAAACGGCGAAAGAACGCTCTAATACCGAATTCCCCCAACACTATACCCCTTCTTTTCATTTAAACGACGGAACCAATTAAGAGCAACGGCCGCCTTCCATCATTGCCAAGGAGCCCTGGGAGCGGTAAGGATTCCCCTTACGCTGTCATTAACGGGAGCGAGAAGTTACGGCATGACCCTCCTTCTCCTCCTCCCCCCTCCGCCGTTCCTATAACGTGATGGGAGGGAAAATAAAATTAAATTCTAATCACCAGAAACAAATTCCTCTGCTTCCGTGTTGGCAGAGCGGGGAACCGAACTCGGGACTATCGAATAGGTAGGCGAGTACGTAAACCACTCGTCCAACGAGGATCTGCGATGAGGAGGAATTTGGCTCAATCTGCATAAGGTAGGGTTCCGTCACGTATGTCTTTGAGCACAGATATACAGATATGGATAAGCACACATATGCATAATACTTCTGTCACTTTTGTTGCACGCATTATTTTCTTACTAAAGACCCAAATACTTCTTAATATCGAACTCACTCAACATCGGGAATAACTTACACTTACACCCGAAGGTAATCAACTGATAAAAATGCATCAGCCCCGGACAGGAATCGAACAAGTACTTTTTACATTAACTTCAGAAGTAGGTAGCCGTCTTTTTCCTCCGGTCGTCTTGGAGCTGTGTAAGTTATTCCTCAGGTAAAAGAATTTCATATTAATGGTTATCTACTGCCTAGTATTATATATATATATATATATATATATATATATATATATATATATATATATATATATATATATATATATATATATATGATATAACTGAATCACGAAAGTTAGGAACGTGATACATCCATAAATAAAGATATATGCCACGAAGGAAAAATAAACGAAGGAGGTCTGCAAGATTTTTCGACTTTAAAAGTCCTTTTTGAGCAGATACTGACATACATACGAGAAAAGACGATACAAGAAGATTCGTATAACTGACAGATAGGATTATAAAGAGATTAGTACCTAGAATCCGACACACCTGGAAGATAAGAAAACCTTCCCTAAACGAGCATAAACAATGGGTGCAATTAAAGGTTTAAGACAATCATCTCAGATACAATTTCAAGACAATTAAAGGATTATAGGTGACAGCTATTCAGAACTTGGTAAACAAAACCATATTCACAAATACATGACAGACATACATTACAACAAAATTAATAACTCTAAGGCAACTGATTTTTATTTAAGTCAGTAATTATATCTTTGAGGTCATTCTTAAACATGTTACAGATACAAGGGTCTAAATGAAAAAGGCCACGACTAACATTGAAATTACAATGAAAAGTAAGTTTTGTATTAAAGCGATTCTAAAAGATTTCGTGATAAGACATCTCTTGACCTTGCAATTACTGAACTATCAATAAAGAATTTATTCGGTGGTTGTTTTCACTTAAATGAATGAATAACCTGCATTAGATTTTTGCCCAGTTTTTACAGAATATTTATGCTGGCTTAGCCTTACTTCTAAGCCTTTGCTAGACTGTCCGAGATGGAAACTGAGGGACAATCCATACATGGAATTTTATATATTATGTTGTTGCTTTCTCTGGGGCCATTTTTTATTAACATTCCTTTTAGTGTGTTATTATAGGAAAAAAAAAAAACAACAAGGTTGACATTAAAAGCTTTTAACAATGATTTAATGGTTTCAAATCCGTTAAAATAAGGCAAACTGAGAATGTTCTTAGAATTTTCTTTCTGCGTGTTACTTACAGTATAAAACTTTTTGTGGGCTTTATTATAACAAACTGTCTAATATGTGAAGGATAGCATAAATCTTTCCCTATTTTTTCTTATGATCATTCAATTCCTTGATCCAAATATTGTGGACTGACAATTCAGCAATGCTCGTAAAAACATAGAGGAAAAAATTTATATTTTTATGTCAAGATGGTGGCCTGAGAAGAAATGAACATAAGTTAAGTTGTTAGTCGGTTTCCTATAAATACTGAATTTACATTGAAATGGTTCTCTATGTATCAAAACGTCTAAGAAAGGGAGGCAATTGTCTTTTTCTAATTCTAGAGTAAACTTAATCGATGGTACCTGGTTATTTAATTTAGAGAGTAAATCATTTACATCAATACCGACAGGAAGAACAGCTAAACAATCATCAACATAACGATACCACTTTACAGGAATATGAATGATATTAGGTAAGTAGCGTTTTTTCAAAGAATTCCATATACAGGTTTGAGATAATGGTGATAAAGGATTTCCCATTGCCATGCCAAAAATTTGTTGATAAAATTCACCATTGAATATAAACTTACAATCACAAATGCACAAACTCGTGAGTGAAATAATGTGACTTATAGGTAGAGGTAATTTCATGCTGAGTTAGTTCTTATTAAGATATTCTAAAATAGAGTCATAGGGACTTTAGTAAATAGAGAACATGCATCAAAACTAACGAATCTATCAGTAGGGCAAAGAGCAATTTTGTTTTGTTTAATTTATCAACTAAATCTAGAGAATTATATATATGAGAATCGGAGATGGTTCCAAGTAACCGGGACAAGATCTTAGTGATGTTTCGAAAGTTTATATGAAATTGAATCAACAGTACTGATAATAGGCCGCATAGGGTTATTTTCTTTGTGGGTTTTGACTATCCGTACAAGTAAGGTAGCGAAGGAGATTTGACTGACAATTTGCCTAGTAGTTCTGTTTATCTTAAGATACTTTTCACTATGCTATTGAAGTTTTTTATGACTTGATCAAGGGGATTTTTGTTAGTTTTTATAAGTCACATCATCATCCAGTAGGGCTTGCATACATGATATGTAGTCAGCTTTATCTAAAATTACTTATACTATTTGACTTATCAGCTTTTGTGTAATGTGGATAGTAAATTGTCCTTTTTAAGAT
>NC_061105.1:43905155-43917655 GCF_015104395.2 Macrobrachium nipponense | reverse complement strand
AAAGAGAGCTTAAAGACAGTTGAATGTCCTAGGAAGAAACTCATCTTGGATGCGTTTATTTATTTGTAAATAGATAGATATCGATGGATCGACGATGCATTATTTTAGGTGTTTTTTTTATTTGGTTAAAGTTACAAGATCAAGATCAAGTTTATTCTGAACTTTTTGACCTATGTAAATATCTTCTCCTTTCACCCGATTTGTGTTCCTTTTTTCAACTTACTCTTTACAGACATAAACATTCGCATTTCTCTCGAGCATCATCAAAAAACACTTCGGAGTTACTGCTTTTTTACAAACTTGCTTTTTACAGTTATTAACATTCGTATTTCTCTCGATCAACATCACGCCATATGAGGAGTTGCTGCTTTTATAGACTTAGCTGTCTGGACTTATGCCAGCACAGCCCTTACATATTTTGGCTGTCGTTCATAAAATGGAATAAATGTGAATCAGTAATATAAAACTGAACATCCCCCACCCAATTACGCCTCTAGGCTCAGAATGACGAGTGAATATAAATGTTGAGATGAATATGTAATTCACCTTCAATATAATTTCTCATACGCGCACACTCAATATATGTCATAATAACAGTAAAGAATGGAACCCGTTTTTGTTCGAAAAACTATGTTAAGCAATGTTATTCATCAGAGAGAGAGAGAGAGAGAGAAGAGAGAGAGAGAGAGAGAATTTTATTTCTACATGCCTTTACATTTCTCCATTGATTAGCCAAAACTCCATCTATAAATTCACAATGACATATATTTTATTAAATTTTCAATAAATTAACTTGGCCAATGATTTCTTATCCTTTACCACTGATACTAATTTTGAATTTTGTAGTTATGTTCAACTTAATTTATATCAAGTAATTAAGGGTTCATTTATATTATTTTCATATTCTGCTCGTTTCACTTTGCACTCTGCTCAGTCGCCCTAAAAACCAATATTAATCAGACTATAGCATATTCACATCAACCGTGCAATCCGATGTCTAGGGCAAGCCCCTTAAGACGCTCCCGATTAGCTGTTGATAATCCAATCCAGGGCTGGAAACTCTCAGTCTCTCTCGAGATTTCACATATGCAGGATGTATGTTCCACCTCTCCCGAGGAATTCGTTTTTTTTTCGGGAGAGGTGGAACATACATACCGCCTATGTGAACTCTCTCGAGAGACTGAGAGTTTCCAGCCCTGTGATTGGCTTATCAACAGCCAATCAGGAACGTCGTAAGGGACTGGCCTAGACGTCAAATGCAGGGTTGATGTGAATCTACTATAGTGGTATATGGTTTCGTCAAACACATCAGCGATCAGATTGTTACGATCACGCGATATCCGTCCAACTATGGCAACTCCCCCTTAACCTGATATGGAGATCATTCCTACGTCTAATGGTATGGATCAGTATCTGAATGAAATGAGTGTATCGCCCATTCAGTTTCTGCTGAAGGAAGAGGCTAAGCAACACTGAGGACTGCTGACATTAAAACGACTGCTTGAATATTAAACGGCTGCTTGACATTGACGACTGCTTGATATTAAAACGGTGCTTGACATTGACGACTGCTTGATATTAACGGCTGCTTGACATGAGACTGCCTTGATATTAACGGTTGCTTGACATTGGACGACTGCTTGATATTATAGGCTGCTTGATATTAACGGCTGCTTGATATTAACGGCTCTGCTAACATTAACGACTGCTTGATATTAACGGTTGCTTGACATTACGACTGCTTGATATTAACGGCTGCTTGACATTGAACGACTGCTTGATATTATAAGGCCTGCTTGATATTAACGGCTGCTTGATATTAACGGCTGCTTAACATTAACGACTGCTTGATATTAACGGCTGCTTGATATTAACGACTGCTTGACATTAACGACTGCTTGATATTAACGGCTGCTTGACATTAACGACTGCTTGATATTAACGACTGCTTGACATTAACGACTGCTTGAAGAGATATCAGAAAAATACGAACAGCAGAGACACAGTGGGAAAAGATGAAAATTAACAGAAACAAAGACAGAGAGAAAGCAAATTTATCGAGAACTAAGCAAAGGAAAAAACATAAAACGAATACAAAATCCAAGAAACGAGTATGAGAGCGAAGAGGCATCTCTGGAAACGATTTAGAAACCCCCAGTCCTCGGAATACAAAATATCCCCTTTTGAGGTCGAGAGATTTTCCTTCATCGTCCTCAAGATGATGTGTAAAGAGTTTTCCACGAATTCTTTAAGTAAGTAAACCGATGCCCAGACTCAGAAAGTATCCTAATTATTCATCACAAACTTTTGGCCTACAAAGCTGACGCTTTTTAAATCCCGCAACACGACTGTATCTATCACAAAATATATTGGTGGTTTCAATACCTAGACTTTCTTATCCTATATTCCTATTTCTTTTACATCATCAAAATAACAAGACCAAATCTAAAATTTCTAAAACGGCTATTTATCATTTCGTCATAGAGAAAAAAAGGGGAATTAACATCGTCTAAAGAATGTCTCCACCTTAGTGGGGAGCCAGTTACCTCACCGAGGCCCTTCCGCTTCGATGGTCTACATTTTGACAACAATGGACAATCAAGTCTATCTATCTACCTCCTACCTTTCTCTATACCTTCACACTGGCTGCAACCCACAACAGCTGTCTGAAACAGGTATCTAAATCGCTTCTTAGGTTAGAGATTCCGATTAAGTCCAGCAGTAATCTACTACTACTACTACTTCTACTACTACTACTACTACTACGAGAGAGAGAGAGAGAGACGAGAGAGACGAGAGAGAGAGAGAGAGAGTGTTTTTGTGTGTGTGTGTGTGTATGCACTGGCGTCCACTCAAGTCTATTATATAAATGAATAAACTTGTGCTACGAGAGAGAGAGAGAGAGAGAGAGAGAGAGAGAGAGGACCTGCTTCCCGAGAGTTCTGGTATATAAATGAATAACTTAGCGTTGATGACATCTGTGATAACAAACAGAATATAAATAACTGTTTCATTCAAAGATAAAAGCATTGTTATTTCAACACAACACACCTGTGTATTTTGCGTCATATACCTGCATAAGGTCAAACGTAATCTCCCTCCTCGCTACGCTTTGCTCACAAAGCGTTTTATCTGCAATGTTTCACAGAATACTAATTTCATGCTATTTTGTTTCATTAATTTTTTCATTTGGTTCTCTGGTAGACACTCGTGGAATGGTTTTTGCCACAGTGACTTTCACTATATAATAATAATAATAATAATAATAACAATAATAATAATAATAATAATAATAATAATAATAATAATAATAATAATCAAAACTCGCATCGCGGGCAATAACCAATGGTACAGACGGCCAACGAAGAATTGGCGTAGTTTCTAATTCATTGTTCGTTAAGGAAATATTGCCGTATGCAGGTGCCAGATTATTTACGTAACAATAAATAAAACATTTCCTTTCAAAGGTGCTATACATGAAATAAATTACATTAGAATTGAGTAGACTTATTCAACGTATTAAAGATAATTATTTTGCAAAGTAAGGAAAATATATACCGATGGGTCCACGATTTTCTAATTTTATTCTCAACTCTAGCTTCGTGACAGCATACCGAAGATTTTGAAGTTGGCTTTGCTGCCGCCCCCGAGTCTTTACTCAACGTATCGTACTGCACTGGGGTATTGTCATTTCGGTCTCCTACAGCCGATAAATAATACATCAAGGCGTTAACATTCTTTGAAAACGATGTTTAATTAACTAATTGTCCCGCCTTTGATCATAAATAATTTGCATGACACATTTAGTGGGCCTAAACTGGACTGGCTTCTGATTTTCCCACATGATTAGTCTAGGTCTATACTCTCTCGGATACGTAATATTAATGAATATTTAAATCGACAATATATATATATATTATATATACTATATATATATATATATATATAGATATATATATAATATATATATATATATATCTATATCACACATATCCACAGGTGAAAAAATAAGAGACAGGGTTGTAGGTCCTGACCGGTTTTCGGCTTTTATTTTCAAGCCATTGACAAAGGACTGATACATAGTATTAGAATTTCACGAGTATATATACTACAAAGACAGTACTGACGAACATACACCACAACAGTTTGAGACTGCAGATCCACCCACAGGCAGGTGTCAAGGTAGGATGGCTTTCAAAAATCATTAGGCTAAAATTTACAATAAATTCTCAAGGGATACTACCGCTTAGGGTACAAGTCCACACCTGACAGGTGTCAGGGAGGCGGGGTGAACATCTCATTACCACTACTGCCCCCTTTACTGTGTTTACAAAATATAATAATCCTATTTTTCCAATATATCTCTACAGCCAACCTTAAACTTTTTTAAACAGTTTACAAATTTCTTTTGATATTAAAGGATCAAGTTTATACATTCCTTGACTGATGTTCATATTATTGTTGTAACTTTCTTTTATGAAACTAGATTCAATGATATTCCACTTTCCAATGCATTATTAGAACACACCAGCTTTTTTCTGCCCCTTCCCAGTTAATAGCATGATTGTTCTCACTAACATGTACAAATATACCACTATTTCCCTGTGCAATATCTCACACATTGTTTATGTTGTTCTATTCTCCAGTGCTTTCCCCGTTTGACCATGTAAAAGTTGTCACAAAACTTACGACGGGATTTTATATACACATCCTTTAGCATTGTCGGGGAGTTCTTAATAAGTACCTGTTTCATTGTTTATTGTTTTTGTTTTTTTAATTGTACTAACATTAACAAAATTCTTCAGGTAGATGTGGGATATCTTTCATATTACTATTATAAGGTAGTACAAGCAAATTTTTGTTGTTGTAAGGTTCTTTTTTTTGATTTTGATACATGGTCTTTTTTTGCCGCTTTTAATGCATTGTTTAGTACGTATCTGGATATTTCAGTTTCTTGCCTGTATTCTGAATCTTATCTATTTCCTCATCTATATATTCTGGGCTACATACCCGTAGTGCTTTTAAAAACATAGAAGCAAACACTGATTCTTTTAACCTTATTGTTTTTGTCCAGAATAGAAATGTACATAGGAAGAAATATATAGTAGGTTTTCTGTAAACACTATACTTAAACCCACTACTATTTCTCCGTATGAGGACATCCAAAAAGGGTAGGCATTCATCTTTTTCTATTTCCATAGTAAATTTAATTGATGGTACTAATTGATTTAACCTGGCAAAAAAGTTGATTTACATCTTCATTCCCTGGCCATACACAAATTATGTCGTCAACATATCTAAACCAAGGTACATTGCGTGGAATTATATTATTTAAAATTTTCTTTTCAAAAAATTCCATATATAAATACTTATTCACTGGGGACAGAGGGTTTCCCATTGCCATACCAAAATTTTGTGAGTAGAATTTTCCGTGAATTCAAATTTACAGTCTTCAACACATAATTTTAGTAGTTTTCAATTAAGGTGCTTTTAGAAAATGGAATATCCAGATGTTTGTTTTTCTAATAATTCCGATAAAAACTCCAATAAATCATCAATAGGCACTTTTGTGAATAGAGATCTACATCGAAGCTCACAAGTCTCGATTCACTATTAACTTTTACACTATTTTAGTTTATTTATCTATCAGGTCCACATTATTCTTAACATTGGCATTAGAGATGTTACCTACCAATGGTTAAGGATATCCACTAAATATTTTGCTAACTTATAAGATGCGGAACCCACTGAGCTGATAATTGGTCTGGCAGGGAAGTTTGCTTTATGGGTTTTTATCGTACCATACATATACGGTAGCGATGGGGAGGCACACACACCTTCTTTATAGACTTTCGTTGCCTTTTAACAGATTTTTTCACTTTTTTATTAAAATTTAAAACCACTATTCACACTTTCTATCGGGTTCTTATTTATTCTTTATAAGTGCTATTATCACCCAAAACGACTTTCCATTTTTTCTATGTATTCATTTTTGTTTAAAATTACTATGGCACCTGATTTTATCTGCTTTTGTCCATGTGTATATCTTATCTTTTTTTCAGTTCATTGATGGCATTCATAAATCTTTTGGGTACGTTTGTGGTATCTGACTTTTTCCATGCTTCCATAAATCACTCCCTTAATTATGTTGACAACTTCACTAGTTAAATCACTATATTTTTCCTAAGTTGCACAATCCTTTAGTAATTTCTACACTGTTTATACTTCCGTTGATAGAGCAAAATTTAAACCAATAGCCTAAAGCACTGGTTACATTACTATCCAGATGCTTGTTTTTGATAAGTTGACGACACATTCATGATTGGCGTTGGTAGTCCAGGGGCTTCTTTCGATCAGGAGTTTCATTTTGTTGTTATGTTTACGTTTTAAGCTTCTGATACACTTTCTTCCTCATATTCAAAATAACAATATTCCTGCAGAGAATCTTTCCAATCCGATGGTATTGAAGCTTCAAAATGACGTCTTTTTCTCGATAAATCTTCAAAATTCTTTTTAGTTTCCAATGTCTTAATACTGATATGTTTGTCCCAAAATAGATCGTTGTATTTCACCGAACGGTTGGTCTTCTAATTTTGACAAGGACTTGGTTATCATTGATCTTGGTATCACTTGTTCATCACGACATTCACGTAGAAACCGCAGATGGTTCCTTGTTTGTATGAGCTTGAATGAGGGCGTCTGCGAAGTCAGTGACTGCATATTCCAAGATGGGGAAAAGAACACAGAAAGATCGGAAGGAGCTCGTGGTATCCATTGATGTCGTGATGAACAAGTGATACCAAGATCAATGATAACCAATAATAAAAAGTATAGCGAAGAATAGCGCTTGAGGGAGAGAGAATCCTTTAGACAGTAATGTAGCGTGAGGCAGAAGCACCGCATTAAACAAGAGTTATTAGGGCTTAAAAAAGGCGTTGAAAAGAAAAACTATTTATATGGAAGAAAATTTCGACGAAACGAACAGCCTTCATAGCACATTAGCTTGAATTGCCCACATTATACATTTTTATTTCCACATAAAAAAAAAAATCCCCACATAATCTTAGCTGATATAAAGACAGAGTCCTTGACATACTTGGAATCGCAAAGATTCTAACTGGACTCACAGTGAAAAAAAAAAAAAAAAAAACAAAAAAAAAAAAAAAAACAAACTATTTCCATTAACAGAGAATCTAGAAAGATTCGTCCTACAATAGGCCCGGCGCAACTCACTGACTTTCTTCCAAAGGAACCGCGATGTCTGTCAGGATCATCTCAACCGTGAAAAGCAGGAAGAGTTCACCTCAAACATGATGTCTGTAACCTTCCAAAAAATTATCATCGCACTTAAATAGTAATGGAAATAACAACATAGCATAAGGAGAATCAACATGAAAAAGCGATCAAGGCTTTCAAAGAAGCGATGGATTTACGTACAGTCATAAATTCCGGAAATTAGGTTAATTAACAAAACTCTCTCTCTCTCTCTCTCTTCCCCGAATGTCAATTTGTGGATGACACCCGGCAGTTTTATGCAAACAAGCATTCGAACACGAGACGTGGGAAAAGAGAGAGAGAGAGAGAGAGAGAGAGAGAGAGAGAGAGAGAGAGAGAGATCAAAGGAATTGTGTGACTGACTGACTTGGGATTAAAATCTTACCGGTCGCGTTTATATATTCGTTTTCCTAAATAAAAGTTCCTCGTTGGACGAGTGGTTTCCTTGCTAGGCTACCAATCTGGTGGTCCGAAGTTCGATTCTCAGCTCGGCCAGCGCGGAATCAGAGGAATTTATTTCTGGTGATAGAAATAAATTTCATGATATAATGTGGTTCGGATCCCACAATAAGGTGTAGGTCCGGTTGCTAGGTGACCAAATTGGTTTCCTAGCCCACCTGAAAACATATCTGATCTTCGGTGAAAGCCCTAGCAGAGCTGTTAATTAGCTCAGTGGTCTGGTTAAACTTAGATATACTGGACTTTTTTCCTAAATAAAAAATATTCATAGACAATTGAGTGTGATGATGTAAGTGAAGACAAATGCAGTTGGAATCTAAATGTATATAAATCATTAAAAAAAAGCTGCTGTGTTTTATCTTGAAGAGACAGTGAAGAGGCATCTAATGACTGGGCTATGCAAAAGAAAAAAAGTAAAAAAAAATGGATAAATACCTCATATGTGCTGTAACATTATTCAATGTACTCATACTCTAAATGCAAAAGTTATTTTATGAAATTCTTACTGGCCACCATACATAAATGAAAAACTATATTTATCCCATACTGAGAGAGGAATAAAACAAAGATTTCCGCCAATCTTTATACTTCGGCCATTAATAACGATGGGATCAGGATGTCTAACTTAGACGCTTAATGAAGATTCTGAAAGGAACCCTAAATTTCATCCCCCCCCCCCCGCCCCTTTCCCCCATCAAGGCTTCATAAATGGAAATATATGATGCTAGATTAGGCCGGAACCTCTCTCTCTCTCTCTTCTCTCTCTCTCTCATATATATATATACACACACACACACACACACACACACATATATATATATTATATATATATATATATATATAATATAGATATATATATATAAGTCATATCAATTTTCCGTGATTCATATACATATATCGAGCTACAATGTCCTTTAATATCTAATTCGCTCTACCTCGGAATTAATATATTTTCATATATGCTTAACCGAAGGGAATTTTTTCTCGATAATAGACTGCCTGGATCGGGGCGCGAACCCAGGATCCTTCCAAATCCAGGAACGTCAGTGAAGCTTTTACCTACTACACTACCGCGAGTAGTGTAGTACGGTAAAAAGCTTCACTGACGTTCCTGGATTTGGAAGGATCCTGGGTTCGCGCCCCGATCCCAGGCAAGTCTATTATCGAGAAAAAATTCCCCTTCGGTTAAGCATATATGAAAATATATTAATTCCGAGGTAGAGCGAATTATATATTAAAGGACATTGTAGCTCGATATATATATATATATATATATATATATATATATATATATATATGTGTGTGTGTGTGTGTGTCTGTGTGTTTGGGTGTGTGTGTATTTGTATGTGCATTGTGTGTATACGTTTATGTGTTAGTATTTGCATCAAACCCTGCATATGTATAAAGCACTTAACTAGTAATAACATGATGCATGATTATTACCTATTTTCTTTTGTGCAAGAACCAATAGGGTTAAATGAATTTGATTGTATTGGCAATGAAATAAACATGCTAAATGAATTACGTGTATATACTGGTGGTATAACAACATCCTTTCCAAAACGATATTTGAACGACATTCGTTTACAAAAGAATGAAAAGACCACACTAAAATAACAATACAATTTTCACAGAATTGAGTTATAAATTACATAACAGGTTTCACATGTATGACCTCACAGTACCAATGCAGAAGCGTCTCTGGCATACTGAAACTCTAATATCACAAAACATATTTACATTCCGAAAATCTATTCTCTAGAATGCTTCACTGCATTCCATTTTAAGGCTTTATTTGGATAACAAAATATGTCGGGTCAGGCCAATAACGAAAAGGTAGGAAACAGAGATCTTCCTGTGTGATAAAGAGAGATGGGATGTAATTCATAAGGCGAACGAGGAGCTGAATGTTGAAGAAAAAATGTCACGTTGAAAATATTAAAAAAGAATGTGAACTTTGACTGAAATACTGAAAAATGGTAACTACATTTTGCAGAGATATTTCTCACAGCATGTCATCATTGAAAGTGAATTACGTAAAAAAAATCTGTCACTCTCTCTCTCTCTCTCTCTCTCTCTCTCTCTCTCTCTCTCTCTCTCTCTCTCTCTCTCTGTTTTAAAAACATGTTCACTTTTATTTCCTGTCGTCGTGGGTATTATGTATGGGAAAATTCTTTCTCTCTTTAACTTTGAAGAACACGTAAACTTTTCGCATAAAATAGTCACGTTTACAAATAAACATTCAAAATATATAAAACTGGAAAAGAAAAACAAACGCTTCGCCAATAAAATGGCACACAATTTCATTGTCCAATTTTCGTAGCAAGGAAAACCGACTGAAGTTGAAAACAGAACCACTGAAAGACAATATAAACAGCAAAGTAAAAAAAAAAACTAGATTTCAAAATGTTACACAACTTTTCAAGTATACCAGTGATCATTGGAACCAACTATGTCATTCGGGAGAGAATATTTGACGCAAATAACACGATACATTATTCTCGGAATTAGAGTCGTTTTATCAAACAAATAAATTAATATTTCTTTCTCTAGACACAAATAATGAATTGCAAGACAAATGACGTTCAAACAAACGTTAACCCCGTTTATTTTTCTTCTTGAGTCAGCGAGGGAGCGTTGCAATAATTATAAATAGAATCTGAAATGTGAGAATATTACGCTGTCCACCGAGAGACATTTTGCATTTATTATTTCATCTTCCAATTTCCGTTCTTTCAGTCACTCGAAGCGGAGAGGGAGGAAGGGAGAGAGGGAGGGGAGTTGGGAGCTTGTCATATTGGCTTGTCTTCATAGCCCCTGGAATCCAGGCTCCTCGATATTAGGACTTTATTGCAGGAACCGCAAGGGTTTAATAATAAGAAAAGTTACGTAGAAGACTTTTATATAAGACTTATTTTCTCCACGGAGCCTTTTCATGTTCTACAGCGTCAGGCAACTTCTCTTTATATACTATATATATATATATATATATATATATATATATATATATATATATATATTATATATATATATATATATATATATATTATATATATTATATATAATTTATATATATGTGTGTGTGTGTCCGTGAGTGCGTGCGTGTGCATTCAATAAGTAGTCAAGAGTGTTATTTCCATGATTTATAATAGTTTTAAATAAAAAAAAGTTATCATCGTCAAAGAATTCTCATCTACTTATATCTCACCTTAGATAACTCAACCAATACTGCAGACTTCGGTAAAAGGGCATCTGCTCGTTCTGGTATTTTTTCAGTTTATATCACTTTAACTATATTATTTCTAGACGTAAGAGTTGTACACTCTATTCACAATACACAACCGAGGACACAGATCTCCTTCACAATCTAATTGAAGCAAAATTGATCAACACTTGTTTTGTAAGGCAAGTCGGCACCGAATAAAATACAGATATTAAATCAACATAAAATCTCAGACTCGAAAATGATCACCAAATCCTGAACGAAGTATAATGAAAAACCATTGTAAGACCTCAATTTCCTTTTACGTTTTTAATGAAGCTCTCTCGCTTCTACTCTTTTCCGTTTTTTTTTTCCTTTTTTTACGGCCGTTACCAAGAGTGATTATCTTTTTTTTTATAACTAGAAAAATGGAATTTTCGATTACTTTGTAACTTCAAATTACAACCGTCACAAGAAACAACTATCTACATTTTATTCCACTTTATGAAATGGAAAAAAATTAATTTCCCGTTACATCATAAATCACAAATGAACTCCCCAAATATATCTCCTAATTTTTGTGTAACTCCTGTAAATATTTCACGACAGTCATTTTCTAATTTTTATTAATATTTTCAATTAATTATTTAACAATTTCCCAATTAATTATTTAACAATTTCCCAACAGCAGCCTTTCAGAAATCTTTTAGTGGTTGTGTCTCCCTTGGTTTCTACCTCACAAAGGCCCAAGCACTGCTTTAATCTTTGGAGTCCTTCTGTTCCTGCAATCTTACTATTCTTATCAAGTCCGCGCGCGGGAACACAGAATGAGGAAGAGAATTGCGATTGGTCATCTCTCCTACGTGAGTTTGGATGCTGAAGGAGAGAGAGAGAGAGAGAGAGAGAGAGAGAGAGAGAGAGAGAGAGAGAGAGAGAGAGAGAGGTGCAGTTGTAAAAGAGGGCGGAAAATCATGAAAGGCCAAGGGCATTTCTCGTAGATTAAATTTCTCTATGCCTTCATGACGTCATGGTAAGTGTCTCTCTCTCTCTCTCTCTCTCTCTCTCTCTCTCTCTCTCTCTCTCTCTCTGTTTAATTACGATATATTCTCTCCTCTCATACACATGGTTTGAAATTCACTTTTAGTTTTCTGTAAAAGAAAGCTACTGAGCTGGCTTTGTCTCTCCGACCTCACTTTTTTCTGTCCGCACTCAGATCTTAAAAACAACTGAGGCTGGAGGGCTGTAAATTGGTCTCTTGATCGTCCACCCTCCAATCATCAAACATACCAAATTGCAGCCCTCTAGCCTCAGTAGTGTTTATTTTATTCAAGGTTAAAGTTAACCATAATCGTGCTTTTGACAACGATATAGGACAGGCCACCACTAGGCAGTGTTTAAATTTCATGGGGCGCGTCTCATACAGCATTATAACAAGACATCCGAAAGACAGATCTATTTTCGGTGACCTTGATTATACGCTGAAGCGGCTGTACAGAAAACGCGCTTTTTTTTCTTAGTTTATTATCATCTCCTTCGCTTCAACTCTTATAAACCGTACTTGAAC
>NC_061105.1:43890155-43900155 GCF_015104395.2 Macrobrachium nipponense | reverse complement strand
GAAGATCATGCTTTTGGTTATAAATGGTTTGACCTGCAAAGAAAAGAATTGATTATAAATTTATTTTTCCGACTGCATAAGGTTGTATCTTGAAATGATAAAAAACAGATGATTCTTATTACTCTAATTTACATTTTGAAGATTGACACAACGACAAAGTATCAAGATCAAAACCTAAATTACAATAACATGAACATGCTGAATTTGAAATGATTTATGGTAATCAAAATATATTTTGTCTCCTGGTGAATACAGATATACCCTTATTCAGAGGTTACAAACTTTTAAGTATTCTATTCCTATAGATGGATTACAGAAAACAATTGAAGACCCTTCTGCACTAATTCAGTTAAGATAATGCTGCAAGGGTGATAAACATAGTTTTGGTATAACCTCCGCACCACCCTAATGGGAATAGTATTTCATAATATCCGCTGGGCTCCTGTGGCCACTAGAAGACCCAGACCTACTTGGATGAGACCTATGGGGGGAGGGGGGGGAGCAAGGAGGCGAGTGGAGATTTGTGGAAGATAATGCACTAGAAAGACATGAGTGACGGAATTTCACAGAAGCCTTTTGCCATACGCAATTATTCATGCGTATCAAACTTGCCAGTCTAAATCTCATTGTTCCTAAATAAAGAATTTGTCCATTGAAGAAGAGCTGCCGTATAATCAGTATATTATCAGAAATCCCGGATGACTTCCGTAGTATACTTTTACCGGCATAAAGGTATGACGGTTCTTCGTGGTTTTCTTTCCTCTTAAGTCATTGTCATTACAATGCAATCGCAGAGGGCCACCTTCCTTTACGTCTGGAGTGAGCATCATGAGGAGATGACTACTGTCAATCAAATAACAAATATGCTTATAACATAATGAAGAGGTTTATATATTAGACATTTAAGTTAAAATAGGGGCTCAATGCTTATAAAAATCTGCGATATCCAATATCATCCCCCCCACCCCCCCCATTTCTCTCTCTCTCTCTTTCTCTCTCTCTCTCTCTCTCTCTCGGGTAATTTAATGGATACGGTTCCCTTAAATGGCAAAATAATGAAGGAATGAATGATAAGTAGCTATTAAGCCTATTGTGACTTAGATCCGCTCCTTCATTTCGTATAACGATGAGCATCAATCTGTTTCTTTTTTTCTTTAATAAATACCAAAAGTCGGAGGTCTGCGACGGGTTCGGCGTTACCATAACGACCGGAACGGAAGTTCCTTAACTCCATATTTCCTGGAATGAGATTCAGCGGATTCCAGGGAAGACATATAATTATCAAACTCTTTACTTGTGGAGAAGGAAACTTAGATCTTTATCTTTAACCTGGAACTATCGAGGAATAATAAAGACTTGAGGGAGCTGGCGCTTCACGTTCAGCGTTTTTTAGGTAGCAGTCGATCTGTATTCATCATTATTTTAACACGATGTTTTTTTCCAAAAAAAAAACTCAAATCTGTTGGATGTTGCCTTTCTCCCTTCTTTACGCGCGTGTGAAGTCACGATGAAGAAATATAATAAGGTTAGATTCCCTATAAAAGTGTGACTGAGAGTAAAGTCTTAAATAGTCAATAAATGGATTAAAAGGGCTTCGAAGGTACCTTGTTGTAGACCTGTGACAACACATACCCCGCCCCCCCCCCCCCCCACACATTACACACACACACGCACACACACACACACACATATATATATATACACACACACACACACACATATATATATATATATATATAATATATATATATATATATATAAATATAATAGGATGGAGAAAAGCCAGCGTAGCATCATACACGTATTTTCCAAATTTTGAGACTTTGGGTCTCATCATCAGGGCTGTAAAATATACAAAATATACAAATTATTAAAAAAGACTCAGTATTAATATTAATAATATATATATATATATATATATATATTATATATATATATATATATATATTATCTATATATATATATATATATATATATATATATAATCTATATATATATATATATATATAGATATATATATATATATATATATATATATATATATATATATATATATATATATATATATATATATTATATATATGAATTGTCATTTCTAATATAAGTGACTTGTTACATTCACAAATATTAAACCAAAAACATCGTTTAATATGCGATTCACTATATCTTGGTAATTCCTTACACCCAAGGGGATTTGTGACAGACAAGAACTTCTATATATGTTATCGATAAACATTGCTAATAATTGACATCGGGTGGTGAGTGGCGGGGGTTGGGTTGCAGAAAGAAGTGGTGGGGGGGGGGGGGGGGGGGGGGGGTGGGGGGGAGGTCCGGTGGGTCTCCCCATGACAGTCAACCCACCTCTCAATTCAAGACGCTCTTTCTTTCACTGACCTTTCAGAATCTTTAACCTTTCTTGAAACTTACAACTTCAGCATCTCTCCATCTTTAACCTTTCTTTGTATCCACATCTCTCCATCTTTACCAGTTCTTTGTATATCCAATCTCCAAAATCTCTCGGTCTTAAACTTGTCTTTGTATGGTAAACCTCCTTAATCTCTTCATAGATAACGCTTCTTCATATCGACGCCTCCCATATTTCGTAGTCTTTAACCCTTACCTCTTAATAACTCAAAACCTTCGTCATCTCTTCACCTTAAATCTAATCAACTTCAAATAAACCAGGTTATAAACCTCTGTGAAGTAACAAGACTCTGTAAATTATTATTATCATTATCATTATTATTATTATTATTATTATTATTATTATTATTATTATTATTATTATTATTATTATTATAGGGAAAAAACTCTCTATCACGAGAGTATATATAATGTTCTAAAGGGTCCACAATAGTACAAAGTGTAAAAAGTCCGTGTATAATTTTAAAGACTTTACAGAAAGCTTTCGAACCCTTCCCTGGGTTCATCTTCAGTCCAGGGAAGGGTTCGAAAGCTTTTTTCTGTAAAGTCTTCAAAATTATACAAGGACTTTTTACACTTTGTATTATTATGGACCCTTTAGAACATTATTATTATTATTATTATTATTATTATTATTATTATTATTATTATTATTGAATACAATAGCTGTTTCAACGGCATTTAATTTATATAGAATCTTCTCAATTCTTCTTATTATCTTTTTCTCGTCAGCATGTAGCTGGTGTATTAAGTTTCCTAAGGACATGTAAAGATTTTCATTTGTCTTAGGTTTATTCCTCTAACGTGTCGACAGCGCACAGGCAGTCATCTATGAGAGTTTACAGTACAGTGAATTAAGATACAGTTTACAAGTATTTATAGCATGCAAGGTCGTGTACAATCGGTGGGCGGGTCGGTGGGAACGGATTTTAATTGGTCGTTGGATGGAAACGAAATCTCCCCCTGAGGCGTTCTGACCTGCGTAGTTTGGACGGGGTTATTAGCGTCGGTTGGGTGTTGTTTGGGGTACCCACCTCTTGGGCGGCAGGCTGTACAATTGATATATCTTCCGCTCGTTCTCTCCCGCGCCTTTCTCTCTGAACTTCTTCCATCGTTCTCTTTTCTCTCTCTTGCTCTCTCTCTTTCTCTTTCTGCAAGTTCCTCTCTCTCTCTCTCTCTCTCGTCGCTCCTTCTAACGCTCTCTCTTTTCTCTCTCTGCCTGCTCCTCTCTCTCTCTTTCTCTTTCTCTTTCTCTCTCTGTTTGCTCCTCTCTCTCTCTTTCTCTTTCTCTCTCTCTCTCTCTCTCTCTGTCTCTCCCCCCTCGATCTCTCTCTCTCTCTCTCTCTCTGTCTCTCCCCCCTCGATCTCTCCTCTCTCTCTCGTGGTGGATGTATACGTAGTCTGGTTGGTTTCTTGCGCCATTTGCTTCTTATGATTGTGGGGAGAAACTCTGTTTTCTTTTACCGTGTGATAGTCGGTTTTTTCTCTAATATATGTAAAGCTTCAAGATAACGTAGGCGTTTTCGGTCGGTGCATGGTCAATAATTTCTATGTTCTTTATAAGCTCAGCTCTTTCTGGTCTCCTGTTGTGTTTTTCCCTATAGTGAATGAAAATGGCCCCTTCTTGAAGATGACACGAGAGACGCTTGGAGAGTCTGGTAGTGGTCATCCCGATATAAGAATGGTGGCATCCATCCACCGAGCATGTGAATTCGTAGATGACACTCCTTCTCTTCAAAGACGTTTCTGGGGGCGCCGGGTTGTTTCTAAGAAGCAGCTGGCTGGTTTTCATGCTTTTGTAATAAATTATGAGGCTAATTTTATCACTTTCTGTAGTGGGGGAGACATTTTCACTGGATTATTTTTCCTTATAGCCTTTTCATCTTCCAAATATTTGTGGTGCATATGATTTTAAAAATATTTTTTATAGCTCCACTTTGGTCGTTAGTTACGGTTCGTCTTCTTGGTGCCATTTATTTATGGAGTCCCTCGTTTGGCGTTCGACCATACGGTTTGAAAAGTTATTATTAAGAGAACTTGTGTAGACCTTTCGATTTCCCTGGTGGTTTCTCTCCATGTGGACCACTACCAGACTCTCCAAGCGTCTCTCGTGTCATCTTCAAGAAGGGGCCATTTTCATTCACTATAGGGAAAACACAAACAGGAGACCAGAAAGAGCTGAGCTTATAAAGAACATAGAAATTATTGACCATGCACCCCTGGACCGAAAACGCCTACGTTATACTTGAAAGCTTTACATATATTAGAGAAAAAAAACGACTATCAACACGGTAAAAGAAACAGAGTTTCTCCCCACAATCATAAGAAGAAATGGCGCAAGAAACCAACCGACTACGTATACATCCACGAGAGACGAGAGGAGAGATCGAGGGGGGAGAGACAGAGAGAGAGAGAGAGAGAGAGATCGAGAGAGACAGAGAGAGAGAGAGAGAGAGAAAGAGAAAGAGAGAGAGAGGAGCAAACAGAGAGAGAAAGAGAAAGGAGAAAGAGAGAGAGAGGAGCAGGCAGAGAGAGAGAGAGAGCGTATAGAGAGCGACGAGAGAGAGAGAGATGAGAGAGGAACTTGCACAGAAAGAGAGAGAGAGGCAAGAGAGAGAGAAAGAGCGGAAGAAGTAGAGAGAGAAAGCGGGAGAAGAACGAGCGGAAGATATATCAATTGTACAGCCTGCCGCCAAGAGGTGGGTACCCCAAACAACACCCCAACCGACGCTAATAACCCCGTCCAAACTACGCAGGTCAGAAACCGCCTAAGGGCAGGGGGAGATTTCGTTTCCATCCAACGACCAATTAAAATCCGTTCCCACCGACCCGCCCACCGATTGTACACGACCTTGCATGCTATAAATACTTGAAACGTATCTTAATTCACTGTACTGTAAACTCTCATAGTATGACTGCCTGTGCGCTGTCGACACGTTAGAGGAATAACCTAAGACAAAATGAAAATCTTCACATGTCCTTAGGAAACTTAATACACCACCGCTACATGCTGACGAGAAAAAGATAATAAGAAGAATTGAGAAGATTCTATATGAAATTAAATGCCGTTGAAACAGCTATTGTATTCAATGCTACTGCCCTCAGAGAAGGCCTCCTTCCATTATTATTATTATTATTATTATTAGTTATTATTATTATTATTATTATTATTTTGTTTCTTGTGATCAACATAATGGTTTTATTGATCCTTCGTCGTGTAGTTACGCATATACGGCGTTGAATACAATACTGAAAGAACACTAATACACGCATACATAAGCGTCTATGTACATGCACGCACAATATACAGACAGGAGCACTGATATTGTTGCAGTTCGAAGCGCCCTTTGAACGTATGCAATTTCACGCATCATTCTGCCAATGGTTTGTGAGGTCCTCCGCGGCTCTGAAAACCCGCTTACTCTGAATTCAATGCCCTGGCTGAGGTACTTGCGCAGATTCTCATGAGGTTAAGGATCCATTATAGAAGTCAGGCATCAAAGGGTGAACCTCGCTGGTTTTCGAATCCTGTTATGTATGTTTCTAGAAATAGGATTGGTGGGTCAACCTAGAGACCATAATCGTTGGAAAATCTTTACTGAATTTCCCTCCTTCTATCAATATATACAGATGCATACTCTGAAGGAAAAAGGGGATCTGTATCTTACGGAGTTCACTACAATATCTCAGAAGATTTAGGGTCTTTTTTTTTTATTCGTATATACACATATGTATATATATATATATAGTATATATATATATAATATATATATATATGATATATATATAATATATATATATATATATCTATATATATATATTATATATAATATATATATATATATATATATATATATATATATATTATATATATACAGGTATGATGAAACGTATTTATTAAATTTTCTAGGTCAATATATGTACGAATGTGGCCCTAGTATCTCTACTTTTTAGGCAAACTTAGAATTCAACAATCAATGAACTGAAAACAATAAAATAACACGCATGTGAGTGTTTACTGGCATAAATAAATGGTGTTATCCCATGCCCACGAGAACTACTCCCTAGATATTAACGTTGAGGAGTTTTCTTTCTCCTACAGTGCAAAAACTATTTCCAAACCTTTTTCTTCCTTTCCTCTCCTGTCTCCTCTTGTCAGACAATATTGGCTGCATGAATCGCTCCTTCACATTGAAACTGCTTCCATTTTTCAGTAAAGCAGGAGAAGCTTTGTCAAAGCCTCGTTTTTAGCTCAAGTAGGAGGGTGGAGGCTTCGGAAGCTTCAACAGTTTCCAAATTTCTCGGGGAAATTGTCGCTCCAGTTCAGAGAGAGAGAGAGATGAGAGAGAGAGAGAGAGAGAGATGAGAGAGAGAGAGAGAGAGAGAGAAGCCGAAGAGGAGGAGGAGGAGGAGGAGGAGACGAAGTGTTTTACCTCCACAAAAGGCCCTGTAATATTTCGGCCAGATCTTGAAGAGATCCTTCTTTGTAGAGAGAGAGAGAGAGAGAGAGAAGGACCATGATGCTTTGATTCTAACACAGAATTACCGTGGCCACGCCATTACCATTAATTTCCTTTTTGTCTATATTCATTGATCATATACTTTGGAACGCATCACAAAGATGATAAAAGCACAAACTTTAAAAATTCGACGCATCAAATATGAGCACCGAGAGAAATATCCCCGGGGGGATGAAACAAGGGCAAAAAATGTCTGTCTCATAACTTGCATTATGATTTTTGATTAAACCTAAATTCATCTCCTGAAAACACGAGCAAAAAAAATCTCATCTCCTGAAAGACACGAGCAGAAAACAAACTTGATTACAAAAAATATCGAATCTGATGATGGAATAATCCATAATTCAGTTTCATACCACTCAAAATAATTAAACCGATCAGTCACGGTTCTAACTTAATGTATAATATACTGTGTTGAATGTGATTCGAGTATTTACTCCTGGAAGTTCCTCAATATTGAAAAGCTTTACAACATCACCGCTCATTTCTGAGCTGGAGATCAGTAGAATGATAAGCATTAGCCGCCCAGATCATTTCTCTTTTTCTGATGTCCATTACAAATGCACTTCTGATTGCACTTTGTCATTACCATGGCGGACGAAAAGATTCAAAGACCATTTCCTGAATAAACGTTGTACATAAGATAACATGAAATGTCGATCTTCAAAACTGCAACTGAATCAGGTGATGATTGCTAATACATAGATGTGTGTGTCTGTGTCATATTCATGATGAGGCTACTGGATTAATTAATAGCTACATGAACTCAGCGAGAGAGAGAGAGAGAGAGAGAGAGAGAGAGAGAGAGAGAGGGAGAGAGAGAGAGGGTTGGGGTTGATGGATATGCACAAAGGGACGCCATGAAGTTGACCAAGAGAAATGGCCTACGTGTGACAATATTGATGAATGGAATAAATCTCTGAGATAATCATTCCATTATTGTAATAATTTTCCCAATTCTCCTTCAACCTGAATTCAAGAGTGGGTCACTATGAAACTCACATCTGGTGAAATGTGACGGTGTTTAATTAAGGATATAGACAGTTAAGTCGTCTTCATGGATGACCTGTTTTCACTCTTCCCCGGATTATGGAGCCACTTAGTTTTGTTTTTTTGTTTTCGTAATGCCATTATTTAATGTCAGAATAATGAACGTTGTTAAGATATACTATATTCTCATTAACTATAATACACGCACGCTTAATCCATTTTTTTTTTCAAATCCAAAGGGAATACGGATTATATTTTCAATTCCACGTATAGCCTCGGCAATTTAATTTGTTTCGTTTCGCGCTGGATATTGATCTCTATCTCTCTCGCCCTGAATAAGCTGATTTCAAGATGTCGGGAGGATGAAAACTCACCTAAGCTCTTCTGAGAAGATTATGTATTCGAAGACTTTTGGGATTTCCGTGTTTATGTAGATTTAATCTGGATTCAACTTACTTTGGTGTGAGCTTACGACGCAATATTTAAATGAATATCTTAACATAAGACTGAATTCTTTTTTATGTGATGTTATAATCCCTTGCAAGGGAAAACAGCGTATGACGCAAGATACTTCATTATAACCAGCTAAAACAGAAAGATTCAATTATTTAACATGTCAAAAAATTTCAGTTTACATTATAAAAGCATTCGCTTTACAAAAGCACCCATCATCTCTGACATACACATCTGCATATTCACAATATTACTAATTTATTCATATGCACAAAACACATATATGATGAAACAGATACACAAGAAGTCCATAAATGGATCCTGGTACAATACCAACAAAATTCCCCTCGGAACGATTTTCGAAAATGGATCTTGGCGAATCTCTGAATGCATTTACGAACTGCTCTTCGAATAACAGGGATGGACGAGCCAGGAAAAAGAACTTCCTAAGCTGGAACACTGGGAGAATACGTCCACTGTATCAAAACTGAATTCCAATTTCTGTGTAATACGTAATGAAGATGAAGGGACCATCTGTCACTTTCAGATGCAAAATTTATGAAAACAGAGCAATATTAATTTGGTGAGTGGGTCGTTTTAAGTTATCAAAATTAATATTTGCTTTTATTCAGTGGCAACATAACTGTAAACACAGCTCACTGCACGTTGTATCTGTATCATCTCCGCCATGTGCTTCCGAAAGATTCGACATTACGTTATTATATACGTATCCACAATATTGAGTTACAGTGACAAAAGAGTATTTAAGTTACCTTCTAAAACCTTACAGGCTCAACCTTGAGAAATCCTGCGCCTCTTCAGTCGTCCCAAGAGTAGGATTTTTTCCATCTCAGTCAAATCAGTCAAATGTGTTTTTTGTGTTTTCTGTTGGAAAGACGTATAAAGACGTGAATAAAATTCTCCTTTATAAGCCATAAAAAAACTGCCATTATTACGCATAGGCATATCAAATGAGGAAATATTTAAAAGCAAAATCAGTTCTATAAGAATGAATAGGATAACTCTTAGGCCAGCCACGTAATGTATGGCTAAATCTCTTGTCGAAGCCAGGTACTCAACAGAAAAATCTATTGAAAAATCCGAAAATCTTTGAAAACCCCACGAAAAATAAATGGCAAAACAATTAGCTTGGTGACTCTACATGCATGGACTGAACCTTAGCTAAACCATTTAACTAGAAAAGACCCTTTTTTCTCTCTTTTTCTCTTTTAATATAAATGAAAACGTGTTGGGAAATAAACTAAAAACTGTACAGGCAATACAAATTCTAATACTGTAATTCTCTCTGGTGGGACATAAAAAAAAAAAAAAAGCAGCATAATCATCTTGTTTCTATAAAAATGTTAATAGTCCTGCCGAGTTCTTACACCCAGAACACATCTCTTTCCAAATGCCCCGAGAACCTTCGCCCGATTTCTCCTTGATTTAAAAACCTCATTATAAACTTTTCCGTGACATAACCTTCACGTCTATCGCGGTATATTCCCACTGACCCTCCTGCAGGATTATAAAAGGCTTCCCCAAACTTTGGTCGTTCCTTAGCCTAAGCCCTCCCACAACATGCCTAAGAACTCCCCAAAATCAGGCCTAAG